>NC_081353.1:56431390-56483713 GCF_029784015.1 Lycium ferocissimum | reverse complement strand
TTAAGTATAGAAATGCCTTTATAAACGTATGAAACCAATTCATAATACACAATTTTGGATAAGGCTGGACGTACCAATACGGACCAACCCGAGCCAAGTGTATGAGTACAAGGACTTATAAAACTAAGACTCGCTTTTACATTCTCTTTCTAAGCATATACTCCTTACACATAAAGGAGACAATTTTAAACGGATATTGTAAATCCGGAACTACGATACCCTATATATAAAGGGAATATATTCAATTTTTTTCCAAAAATGATATGCATGACAGTTTCTTTTGAGGGAAAGCAAACACAAAAAATTAGCAGGTTAAACAAATACTCATACACTGGAATTCGAAGGTTAACTGTATAGTACGGATCATTAATACTGGGGTGCCTAACACCTTCCCCAGGGGATCACCAGAACCCTTACCTAGAACTCTGGATTACGAAGGTTTTGTCACTGCATTTGAATAAACCCTTCGGAACCGGTTTTCCTAATTTCCTAAAAATTAGGTGGCAACTCTTTTTTTCAAACAAGTCTGAAAAAGCGTCAATGAGTTCGTAGTATCCTTCTTGCGCTCTAGACCACGCGAAAAAGCAAACCGTTACAGACTCGAGCAACTATAGCCCGAGGTCAGGACAGAGCCCGCAGCTATGGCTGGCACCCTACGGTGAGCGACAGCCAGAGAAAATGACAGAACTAGAGGCCGCAGGGCTGCCTCAGCCAGGGGCAGGGCTCCTATGGTGGGACAGCGGTAAGAGAGATCTCCGTCTCCAGAGCCTCAGTATCAGAGGATCGAGACCAGGCCGCAGAGGATGGTATGGCCCTAGCACGGACACATCCTGAGGTTACTTCTGATCAGTCCATGTAGGATATTATGGCCAGGGTCTTACTTCATCTAGATGCCCAGCAGGCTGCCTCTGGTTTTACTACTCCTGGCGGAGGTTCACAGACCAGAGTTGGGGCGCATACCCTTAAGCAGAGACCTACTCGGGTAGCACACCTTGTTGCACCTATGCCTCCCCGTATTGATGTGGTACCCGCTCCTAGTGATGATCTTAGGCCCATGGAGGGCCCTATTATGACCTTGTCTGTTCAGGATCTCGTTGGGAGGTTCAGGAAGTTAGAGCCACCGAGGTTTTCGGGTACTTCTTCTGAGGATGCTTATGAGTTCATCTTGGATATGCATGAGTTCTTTTGCATAGGATGGGGATCGTTGAGACCCATAGAGTTGACGATGTGTCCTACCTGTTTCATGGCGACACGAAGACTTTGTAGAGGTATTATTTTGCTTGCAGACCTGAGGGTTCCCTTCTCTTGACTTGGACTCAGTTCCACCGGGCCTTCCTTGAGAAGTATGTGCGTCGATCTTTGAGAGAGGTGCGTAGGGAGGAGTTTTTACATCTACAGTAGAGGGGTATGACTGTGGAGGCCTATGTGACTCATTATCTATATCTGGGCCATTATTCCACCTGATCCCTACTGAGCCTGACAGGATTAGGCATTTTTTTAGTAGGTTGGTCGGTCCTCTTCAGATTCCTTGCCTTCTGATGGAGGCCATAGGGGCTTCCTTCCAGTCCATCATTGAGCATGCTTCTTTTGTTGAGGCTGCTAAGGCCCATTCATTTGGAGATGGTGGTGATAAGACACCGCGTCAGGCTAAAGTTATGGTGGTTCTAGTTCAAGAGGCGTCAATCAGTCTTCTAGGCTATATCATCCATATTCCGATCGCCCTGTGCACTCAGATTTGCAGGTTACCTCCAGCGAGCCACCCAGACAGAGAGCTCCTGAGAGTTCGTTTTCTAGACCAGTAGACAGGTTTGTTTCATCTAGGTCCTCAGCTTCAATTTATCAGCCTTCATCCCCTGTGATCTTCCTTTCATGTGGAGAGGTTGGACATATTGCTCGGAAGGGTTCTCGACCCAGATGGGATTATCAACCATAAAGGACTCCGACATCATATGGTGATTGAGGTAGTGCATTTTAGAGGGTCGGCGCTCAGTCAAGCCGCGGTGGTTCTCAGGGTTCTAGAGGTGAATCCCAGATAGCTAGAGGTGGGTCCCAGAGTGCAATAGGGAGGTCTCAGACTGAAAGTGATAGGGCCCATTGTTACTCGTTTTGGGGTAGGCCCGAGGCAGAGGCCTCAGATGTTGTTATTGTAGATACCATTTATGTCCGTCATAGAGCAACATTTGTGTTATTTGATCCTGGATTCACTTATTTGTATGTGTCTGCATATCATGCCGTTAGTTCGGATTTGCCTTGTGATAGCATAGATATACCTGTTTATGTGTCTACTCCGGTTGGAGATTCTATGATTGTTGATCGAGTTTACCGGCCTTGCTTGGTTACTTTTATGGGGTATGACACTTGGGTAGATTTGATGATTCTCGATATGGTGGACTTTTATATTATGTTGGGGATGTCTTGGATTTCTCCTTATCATGCGATATTGAACTGCCATACCAATACAGTCACCTTAGCCATGTTGGGCATTCCTAGGCTTTAGTGGAGGGGTACTCCTAGTCTTACTTCGAAGAAGATCATTTCCCTCCTCCAGGCGAAAAAGTTAGTCAATAAGGGGTGTTTAGCCTATTTGGCTCATGTGCGAGACACGACTATTGCATTCCCCCCCCCCTTCCCTGAGTTTATTCCTATTGTGAGCGAGTTCGTAGAGGTATTCCCGTCTGATCTGCCGGTATGCCACCCGATCGGGACATTAATTTCTATATTGAATTGGATCTGGGCACTCACCCTATTTTTATTATCGGATGGCACCTACCGAGTTGAGAGAGCTTAAGGAGCAGTTACAGAATTTATTGAGTAAAGGATTCATTAGACTGAGTGCCTCCCTATGGGGTGCTTCTGTGTTATTTGTGAAGAAGAAAGATGGGACCATGAGGATGTGCATTGATTATCGCCAGCTGAACAAGGTTACCATTCGGAACAAGTGCCCTATGCCTTGTATTGATGATCTATTTGACCAGCTTCAGGGTGCTTCAGTATTTTCGAAGATTGACTTACGTTCAGGCTACCACCAGTTGAGGATCAGGGCTGAGGATATTCCGAAGACTGCCTTTCGGATGAGATATGGCCACTATGCGTTTCTAGTGATGTCTTTTAGGCTTACGAATGCCCCGGCTGCATTTATGACTTTGATAAATGGCATCTTTAGGCCATTCCTTAATTCCTTCATGATTGTGTTTATTGATGATACCTTGGTGTATTCCAAGAGTGGAGAGGATCATGAGAGCCATCTTCATACAATTCTTAGGTTGTTAAAGAAGCATGGCCTGTTTGATAAGTTTTCTAAGTGTGAGTTCTGGTGGAGTGTGTGGCATTCTTGGGCCACTTTATGTCTAAGGATTGGATTATGGTTGACCCACAGAAGATTGAGGCTATGGGGGCTTGGGCGAGGCCCACTACTGTTACTGAGGTTTGTATTTTTGTGGGTTTGGCCAGCTATTATCGGCGCTTTGTGAAGCGTTTTGCTCATATTACTTCATCCATGACCAGATTGACTCAGAAGGATGTTCCCTTCCAGTGATCAAAAGCTCAAGCTTCTTTTGACTTCAGCCTCGATCTTAGCACTACCCGCGGAGGGTAAGGATCTCACTGTCTATTGGGATGTCTCCCGTATGGGTTTGGGTGTTGTGTTGATGCAAAAGGGTAGAGTGATAGCTTATGCTTCCCGTGAGTTGAACATTCATGAGAAGAATTACCCTATCCATGATTTAGAGTTGTTGGCCATTGTCTTCGCTTTGAAGATTTAGAGGCACTATTTGTATGGTGTCTATTATGAGGTGTTCACCGATCACTGTTGTCTTCAGCATGTGTCCACCCAGAGGGATCTTAATTCCAGGCAGCACAGATGGATATAGCTCCTGAAGGACTATGACATCTCTATTCTGTACCACCCCGGGAAAGCCAATATTGTGGCTGATGCCTTGAGTCGCAAGGCAGCGTGTATGGGGAGTTTACTTCATTTGATTATTTTCGTGTGTCCGTGCCATGGAGTTTCAGACTCTGGCCAACAAGTTCGTTCCCCTTGATATTTCAACCCAAGGCAGGATTTTGGTTTGTGTAAAGGCGAGGTCATCTTTATTGGATCAGATCAGGACTCATCAAGATTCTTGAGCAAGATTCTAGATAGAGTTTTGAGGGGCGAGGCCAAGGAGGCCGTGATTGATTCTGAGGGCATTTTGAGGATTAAAGGACGCATGTGTGTTCCTCGTGTTAGTGATTTGATTCAGCTGATCTTGTCTAAGGCTCATAGCTCTTGATATTCCATTCATCCGGGGGTGACTAAGATGTATCGTGATTTGAGGCAACGCTATTGGTGGCGTCAGATGAAGAGGGATATAGTCAATTTCATGGCTAAGTGTGGGAATTGTCAGTAGGTAAAGTATGAGCACCAGTGACCCGGCGATGTACTTCAGATGATGCCCATTCCCGAGTGAAAATGGGAAAGGATTGCCATGGATTTTGTTGCGGGTCTTCCGAAGACCCTAGGAAAATTTAATTCTATTTGGGTGATAGTTAATCGGTTGACTAAGTCTGCGCATTTTGTTCCGATTCAGATTTCTTATACTGCGGAGAAGTTAGCCAAGTTGTACATTCTGGATATTATGAGGTTACATGGGGTCCATATTTCTGTTGTATCTGATCGGGGTACTATCTTCACTTCCCGATTCTGGAGGGCATTTCATGAGGAGTTGGGTACCTAATTAGATCTCAGTACAGCTTTTCATCCCCAGACCAATAGCCAGTCCGAGCGGACCATTCAAGAGCTCGAGGATATATTGAGAGCGTGTGTTATTGATTTTGGTAGTCATTGGGATCAGCACATACCATTGGCAGAGTTTGCGTACAACAGTTATCATTCAAGTATTGGCATGTCGCCTTTTGAGGCGTTATATGGCAGGATGTGTAGATCTCTAGTTGGCTGGTTTGATGGGTTCGAGGATCGACCTTGCGGTACGGATCTGTTGAGAGAGTCCCTTGATAGGGTAAGAGTTATTCAGGCCAAGCTTTTGGCAACTCAGATTCGACAGAAGATGTATGCGGACCGGAAGGTCCGAGATGTAGAGTTTGCTGTTGGTGACCAGGTTCTGTTGAAGGTTTCACCCATGAAGGGTGTTATGAGATTTGGGAAGAGGGGCAAGTTGAGCCCCAGGTATATTGGCCCATTTGAGATTATTGACCGTGTGGTCGATGTTTCTTATGAGTTAGCCTTGTAGCTAGGCTTGGCAAGAGTTCATCTAGTTTTTCATGTTTCTATTCTGAAGAAGTACCATGCCGACGGTACTTACATTGTTCGTTAGGATTCGATATTACTTGATGAGAATTTGACCTATGAGGAGGAGCCTATTGTGATCTTGGATAGGCAGGTTCGAAAGTTGAGGTCGAAGGAGATTGCTTCTGTGAAGGTGCAATAGAAGCACCGTCCTGTTGAGGAGGCTACTTGGGAGACCGAACCCAACATGCGTAGCTGATATCACTAGTTGTTCACTGATTCAGGTATTTCCCCGCTCTTTTCTCTTCTTTTCTCAAGGACGACCGATGGTTCAATTAGTATCTGATATAATGACGTCGTTATAGTCTTTTCGGCACTTCCACCCCTTTTCTAGCTCGGTTAGCTCATTTTTGACCCAAGAGGACCATTGACATGCTTCTCGAGGTGTCTAGATTTGATTCGGGCGACTTTTTGTGAAATTTGAGCTTTAAGCGAAAATAGTTGACTCAAAGTTGACTTTTGGATAAACGGACCTTTTTCAAAAATTCGTCGAATCCAAGAGGTTTGGATGGTCATTTAGGACTTTTTTGTGTATCTTGTTCGGTTCCCAATGCACCCGGATGCATTTGGGACTTGGGTTGGGAAGTTGGAAATGAGATATCGGGGGTTGACTTGGTCAATGAGGCCTCCGTTGGAAATTCTGAGGCCACGAGTGCGTTCATAGGGTGTTTTTATGTGGGTCTATGTATGTGATTTATGAGCAGATTGCCTCGGGAGTTGGTCGGGATTTCGGTTGGAACTTGGAAAAATATTTGGGATTCTAGTACCTGGTGTCTGCCAAAGTGGCACCAGTGTCGTCCCAGTGGCACCAGTGCCGTCCCAGCGGCACCGCCGTAGAGGTGGGATGGCCGATGAGGCGGCCAAGTCTATTTTTCCTAGACCGTCCAAACGGTCTGAGTGGACGTGGAGGTGGTGGCGCTATGGTTGTCCCAATGCCGTCATGGCGGTAACGGACCTGTTATTTCATTAAGTGTGTATTAAAAAGCCCTTAGTCTATCATTTATCACCATTATGAAATTTGATCTCTTGGGAACTATTCTAGAAGATTCTTTGGGAAAATCCTTGGTGGTAAGTCTTGCTAATCTCCTTACTAATTCATTACTCATAATCATCTTAGAATTCCTCTTTCCTTATTAGTTCCTTAGTAATGGAAGATAAAAAGTGAATTTAATGGATATTCTACTTAGGCTTTTAAATGATAAAATTGATTGGGTTTATGCTAGATTATGATGTATCTAAGGTTATTAATCATATATCTTCCATTATTAGTGTTGAATCCTTAAATCAAAGAGTTAGGGTTTATACCTAAAATTGGGGGGTTTGCTTGAATTTTGAAATTGGGCGAATCTTTGAGTTAATTTAGCAATTAGTTGATGGGTTTTGATCACCTAGTGTTTAATTTGATATTTTACCCCCCGAGTTTCACGTTTTGTGCTTGTGGGGCCCGTTTCCCTAAATTCTAGGGTTGGTTTTGACCTAATTTGAATGATAACTATATAGGTATCAATCTTCGTGATTTCTAATCTTGATTTTGAATATGCCTAGACTTCTTTGATCTTGAGGCTCAGAGGAAGGGCAAGGCTAAAGAGTGATTGTTGGTGTATTATTGTTCGGCCATCTAGGTAGGTTATGGCTTACCCTTAGTGAGACTTCGTGTAGCGAAGCATATATTTAGATGATATTGTCTTAGGTTGGGCCTTGTTGTGTGATTGGGGTTAGCCACCCCGTTGTGTTGTCACTTGATTGTTCTATTGTGTTGGCTTGATGCCACGTGTAGTTAGTAGATATTGGGAACTTTTGTTCCATCTTGATTGTGATATTGTAGTATCTTATCGGTTGTTGATACGAGGATAGAGTTCTCTATGATTGGTGTAGTCTTTCATGATATGGTTGGCGTACCCATATTTGTTACTTGTGATATTGATTCGATTATTGATGTTGACATATACATTGCAAGCATTCTCATCTTCTTGATATACTGTTGATACATTGTTGATACTTGATAAAACACTGTGATGAGCTGTGCTCGATTTTGGATGAGAGTGATGTGAGAGTCCGATATTCGATGTTTGTCCCAGAATCATGGATTGAGTGAGTGCATGGACTCCGCGGGTCCCCCAGGGTGGTGCCAGTAGGAACCCTCCGTGGGAAAATATCCAGAGTCTTGTCTCTCTGTTGGACAAAGATCCGGGATGAGTGGAACTTAGACTTCGCGAGTCACCTTGGGTTGTGCTACCGAGACGTGGAGGTATTCCGTCCGGAGTACATATGTACACAGCATTGCATTTGCATTCATACATTATTGCATTACATTGCATCATGGCTTATATTGAGACAGTTTGGTGCTTTACTTGAGATGTTTGTTTCGGATTGGACATATTGAGACTTGGCATATTTGGATTTAGATGCTTTACTTAGGCGATGACGTGTACTTGGTTTCGATTATGTTTGACTTATACTTGTTGATTTATCTGCCTATCTTGCTTTATTTTCTTGATTATGTTAGCTATATTTAGTTGACCAATCATACCAACTAGTACTGTGGTTTTGTACTGACCTGCACTTGCATCATTTTTTTATGAGCGCAGAGTTCCAGGTTGGGTCTTCTTCCGCCTCCCGTGGCTGATAGTCTCTATCAGGACTGCTTTGAGTTTACAGGGTGAGCACGAGACGTTCGCTGCTTTGAAGACTCCTCCAATTATGTCTTACTTTTCTATTCTGAGACATAGACATATTTGATATATTATTATATTCCAAACTCATATATTTTCACTTAGATACTCTTATATGGCTTAGACCAGACCCTGGATGTATTTACTTATTTCTGCACTATTTCTATTGTATATTATTGTAAGACTTATGTGATTATTCTCTTCTGCTTAATTGATTAATTATTTATGTCTTTATTTCCGCTGGGTTGAGGGTTCGCTTACCGAGATGGGAAAGGTAAGTGCCCGCCCGACTTAGCCAAATTGGGTTGTGAGAAAAACGATGGAGTGTCTGATGCCTGAGGTTTTTGCCGGGATCATAAGAGTGTGCTCGTGATCAGAGGTCATATTCTGGATGGAGAAATACATGGACTTCGTGGGTCCCTCATGGGTCATGATCACCGAGACGTGGAGTCATTCTGTCCGGGACATGTTGTACAAAGTTGCATATGCATTGCATTCATCCTACATACATTATTGCATTGCATTGTGTCTTGGTTTCTATTGGTTGTTGTGATACTACTGTGATATACTGATTCGAATTGCTATACTGACACTTGGCACAGTTGGGATTAGATGCTACAATATAGGTGATGACTTATATCGTGGATATAGCTTATTATTGACTTGTACTTGTTGGTTTATGTGTTTATCTTACTTTGTCGTCTTTATATATGTTATCTATTCTTAGTTGGCCTATGATACCTACTAGTACTTGTTGTTTGTACAGACCTACACTTGCTGCATTCTTTTATGAATGCAGAGTTCCAGGTGGGTTCGACCTCTACACCTCGTGGCTGACAGCTGTGCGAGGATTTGCTATTTCGAGACTTCAGGGTGAGCAGGGGGACGTTCGCTGCCCGAAGACTCCTCTATCTATTATGTCTTTATTTCCATTATAAGACATATGTTTTGAGACTATTGATGTATTTTCTACTACTTTCAGACTTGTAGTATCTAGTTAGATGCTCTTGTATGGTTAGACTAGACTCTGGGTGACTATTGATGTATTTCCCTGTTTCTATTTCCTTATATTATCATCGTGAGACTTCCGTTATCTTATTTTCTTCTGCTTATTTATTATCTATTTATGTCTTTAGTTAGATGGGTTAAGGGTTCGCCTACCAAGATGGGAAAGATAGGTGCCCTCACGACTTAGTAAAATTTGGTCGTGACAAGTTGATACCAGAGCCCTAGGTTACTTGGTCTATAATATAATAGCGTGTCTAGTAGAGTCTCGTGGATCGGTACAATGAGCTTTGTACTTATCTACGGGAGCTATAGGACATAAACTTCACTTTCATTCCTTCTTTAATGCTACATTATTCTAATAGGTATCTGGAACAATTAAATTGGTATCTGACTCTTATCTCTTTTCTCAACAGATGGCGAAGACTCGAGCTACGATAGTCGTAGATCAGGTATCAAAGCCCGCAGCTATGGCTGGCACCCTAGGGCGAGCGACAGCTAGAGGACACGGTAGAGCCAGAGATCACGGGACTGCCCCAGCCAGGGGCAGGGCTCTTACGGTAGGGCAGCAACGTGAGAGGTCTCCATCTCCAGAGCCTGAGGCTCAATAGGTTCTAGGCCAGGCCGCTGAGGATGATGTAGCTCCAACACGAGCACACCCCGAGGCCACTTCAGAGCAGATAGTGTAGGATACTATGGCTCGTGTACTACTCCATTTGGATGCCCAGTAGGCTTCCGCTGGTGTTACTGCTTCAGGCAAAGAATCGCAGACTAGGGTTGGGGTGCAGACCCCTAAGCAGAGACTGACTCGTGCAACACACACTGCTGCGGCTATGGCTTCTCGAATAAATGCAATGCTAGCTCCGAGAGATGATCTTAGGCTCGTGGTGGGCCCTGTTATGACCTTGATTGATCAGGACCTAGTTAGGAGGTTTAGGAAGTTGGAGCCGTCGAGATTCTTAGGTACTTCTGGAGAGGATGCGGATGAGTTCATCTTGGACATGCATGAGTTGTTACATAGGATGGGGATTGTTGAGTCCCATAGAGTTGACTATGTGTCCTACCAGTTTTGTGGAGACGCGAAGACTTGGTGGAGGTATTTTATTGCTTGCAGACCTGAGGGTTCTCCTCCACTAACTTAGACATAGTTTTATCGGGCCTTCCTTGAGAAGTATGTGCCCCGGGCTTTGAGAGAGGCATGTAGGGATGAGTTTCTTCATCTGCAGCAGAGGGGTTTGTGTGTGGAGGCCTATGTTACTCACTACTTGCACTTAGCTCGTTATTCAGCTCCTTTGATCCCTACTGAGCCTGACAGGATTTGACGCTTTGTTAGTGGGCTCGTTAGTTCTCTTGAGATTCCTTGCCTTCAGCTTGAGGCCATGGGGGCTTCCTTCCAATCCATGGTAGAGCATGCTTCTTTAGTCGAGGCCGCTAAGACTCGTACAATTGGAGGGGTAGTGAGAAGAGACAGCGACACTTTGGGAGTTATGGTGGTTCCAGCTCAAGAGCCGCCGGTCAGTCTTCTAGGTTGTATCAGCCATATTCCGGCCGCCCTGTGCATTCATCCTTGCAGGCTTTCTCTAATGGACTACGCAGGCAGAGAGCTCCTGGGAGCTCGATTTCTCAACGAGTGGACAGGGTTGTTCCAGCTGGGTCTTTAACTTCGGTCTATCACCCTCCATCTTCTAAGGCTTTTTTACGTGTGGAGGATTTTTTCATATTGCTCATGATTTTCTATGACCCAGGCAGGGTTATCAGCCCCAGAGGACTCCGGTATCTTCAGGTAGTAAAAGTGATGCTTCTTTGAGGGGCGGCAATCAGTCAAGCTGCGGTGGTCATCAGAGTTCTAGCGGTGGATCCCAGGCTAGTAGAGGTAGGTCCCAGATTTCAAGAGGCGAATCTCAGTCTACACGTGGTGGGGTCCAGTGTTGTTGGTTCCGAGGTAGACCTGAGGCAGATGCCTCAGATGCTGTCATAGCAGGTACCATTTCTGTCCGACATAGAGTAGCATCTGTACTATTTGATCCTGGATCCACTTATTCGTATGTGTCTACATATCATGCTGTTGATTGGGATTTGCCTTGTGATAGCATAACTGTACCTGTTCATGTGTCTAGTCCGTCGGAGATTCTGTTATGGTTGATCGAGTATATCGGTCGTGTTTGGTTACTTTTATGGGTTATGACACTTGGGTAGATTTGATGATTCTTGATATGGTGGATTTTGATATTATTTTGGGTATGACCTGGCTTTCTCCTTATCATGTGATCTTGGACTGTCATGCCAAGACAGTTACTTTAGCCATGTCGGGCATTCCTAGACTTGAGTGGAGGGGTACTCCAAGCCCCACTCCGAAGAAGATTATTTCCTTTCTTCAGGCGAAGAAACTAGTCAACAAGGGGTGCTTAGCTTATCTGGCTCACGTGCGTGACACTACTATTGCATCTCCACCCCTTGAGTCCATTCTCATAGTAAGTGAGTTCACAGAGGTATTCCCGACCGATTTGCCGGGTATGCCACCCGATCGCAATATTGACTTTTGTATTGACCTGGAACCGAGCACTCGCCCTATTTCTATTCCACCATATCGGATAGCACCTGCCGAGTTGAGAGAGCTTAAGGAGCAATTATAGGATTTATTGAGCAAGGGGTTCATTAGACCGAGTGTCTCCCCTTGGGCTGCTCCTGTGTTGTTTGTGAAGAAGAAATATGGATCTATGTGGATGTGCATTGATTATCGCCATATAAACAAGGTTACTATTCGAAATAAGTGTCCTATGCCTCGTATTGATGACCTATTTGACTAGCTTCAGGGTGCTTCAGTGTTCTCGAAGATTGACTTGCATTCAAGCTATCACCAGCTGAGGATCAGGGCTGAGGATATTCCAAAGATAGCTTTTTGGACGAGATAAGGACATTATGAGTTCCTGGTGATGTATTTTGGGCTTACCAATGCCCTGGCTGCATTCATGACTTTGATGAATGGCATCTTTAGGTCATTTCTTGACTCCTTTATGATTGTGTTTATTGATGATATCTTGGTGTATTCCAAGAGTAGAGAGGATCATGAGAGCCATCTCCGCACTGTAGTTGGGTTGTTGAAGAAGAATAACTTGTTTGCTAAGTTTTTGAAGTGCGAGTTTTGGTTGGAGTCTATGGCATTCTTTGGCCACGTTGTGTCTAAGGATGGGATCATGGTTAATCCTCAGAAGATTGAGGCTGTGAGGGATTGGGCAAGGCCTACTACTGTGATCGAGATCTGTAGTTTTGTAGGTTTGGCCAACTACTACCGCCAATTTGTGAAGGGTTTTGCTTCTATTGCTTCGTCTTTGACCAGATTGACTCAGAAAGATGTTCCCTTCTAGTGGTCCGATGATTGTGAGGAGAGCTTTCAAAAGCTCAAGATTCTTTTGACTTCAGCCCCGATTCTAGCATTACCCATGAAGGGTAAGGATTTCTCAGTTTATTATGATGCATCTCGTATGGGTTTGGATGTTGTGTTGATGCAGGAGGGTAGAGTCATAGCATATGCTTCCCGTCAGCTAAAGATTCATGAGAAGAATTACCCTACCCATGATTTGGAGTTGTTGGCCATAGTCTTTACTTTAAAGATTTGGAGGCATTACTTGTACGGTGTCCATTGTGAAGTTTTCACCGATCACTATAGCCTTCAGCACGTGTTTACCCAGAGAGTTATTAATTCCAAGCAGCATCGATGGATGGAGCTCTTGAAGGACAATGACATTTATATTCTTTATCATCCCGTTAGTGATCAGGTTCTATTGAAGATTTCACGCATGAAGGGTATTATGAGGTTTAAGAAAAGAGGCAAGTTGAGTCCGGGGTATATTGGGCCATTTAAGATTCTTGACCGTATAGGCGATGTTGCTTATGAGTTGGCCTTGCCGCCAGGGTTGGCGGGAGTTCATCCAGTTTTCCATGTGTCTGTGCTGAAGCAGTACCATGCCGATGGTACTTATATTATTCGTTGGGACTCGGTGTTGCTTGATGAGAATTTGACTTACGAGGAGGAGCCTATTGCGATTTTGGATAGGCAGGTTCGGAAGTTAAGGTCTAAGGAGATTGCTTCTGTGAAGGTGCAATGGAAGCATCGTCATGTTGAGGAATCCACTTGGAAGAGTGAGTCCGACATGCGTAGCCGATATCCTCAGTTTTTTGCCGCTTCAGGTACTTCTCTGTTCCTTTCCCTGTTTAATTTGTATTTGATGTAACGATCCGCTTGGTCGTTATAATCTTTTCGGCACTTTTTTTACCTTTTCCCGAGCTTGCTTGCTCACTTTTGTCCTGAAAGGACTATTGACACGCTTCCCGAGGCGTTTAGGTTTGATTTTGGTGACTTGTTTGGGAAATTGGGCTTTAAGCGAAAAAGAGTTGACTTAAAGTTGACTTTTGGGTAAATGGACCTATTTTGGAAATCCATCGACTCCGAGAGGTCCAGATGGGATTTTAGAACTTGCGTGTATATTCGGTTCGGTTCCCAATGCACTCGAGTGTATTTTGGGACTTGGGTTGGGAAATTGATGTTGAGGTATCATGGGTTGACTCGGTCAACGAGACCTCCGTTAGGAATTTCGAAGCCACAAGTGCGTTCGTAGAGTTTTTTTATGTGTATCTGTGCATGTAGCATGTAAGCAGATGGCCTCGGGTGATAGTCGAGATTTCAGGTTGAGATTGGGATTATTTTGGGGAAATCTGGTTCTGGAGCCTACTGTAGTGGTACCAGTACCGCCTCAGCGGCACCGCTATAGCGGTGGGATGGCCGTTGTCATTTCATGGCTGACCGTCATAGCAGTCTGAGTGGCCGTCGAGGCGGGACCGCTGCCGCAAAAGCGGTATCGAGCTGATTAATTCATTAGCTGGGCATTAAAAGCCCTCAGTTCCCCATTCTTTATTATTTCAACTTTAGAGTTCTTGAGAGCTTTTTAAGGAGATTCTTGGAGAAAACTCTTGGTGGTAAGTTCTTCTAATTCCTTTACTTTTCCATTGTCCTTAATCACCTTAGAATTCCTTTATCTTGATAGTTCATTAACTGTTTGAGGATTAAAGGAAGGTTCCATGAGTTCTTCTTTTTGGGCTTCTAAATCATGATTTATTGATTGGATTAGCTTGATTAAACATGGAATTGATGATTAGAACATATTATAGCATGATTCTTCCTAATTAGTGGCTAAATTATGGGATTGGAGGTTAGGGTTTATACCCAAATTTGGGGGTTTTGCCTATAATCCAAATTTGAGTAAATTGTTGGTTCTTCTAGCTTGATATTGATGGGAATTGATCACCTAGAGCTTTAATTTCATGTTGAGACCTTCAGATTCCTAATTTCACCCTTCTAGTTCATAAACCCCTATTCCATAAGTTGGGGATTTGGGTCTTGAATAGAAGTAGGGTTTGTTTGATGTCCTTCTTGATTCTAATTCCATGATTTGGATATGTTAGAATTCCATTATCTCGAAGCTCAAACGAAAGGGAAGACTAAGGAGTGATCGTCACTACTAAAAAACTGCCAAAATTCGATGGACAAAAAACTGACGGACTGCATCGCTTTGAAAAATCGACGAAAAATCGACGTTTATGTATTTCTACTTTTTTTTTTTTTAATTAAATTTCGCGGAATTTTGAAATTACATTTCCGCCAAAATTTTTTTTTTTTTATTAAAAAAAAATTAAAATTAATTAATTTAAAACCAATGAACAACGTCGGTTTTATTTTTTAAAATATATTAAATAATTTATAATCCGTTTTGTTTTTCAAAATATTAATAAACGAATTTTTTTTTAAGAAACTAATGAACTACGTCGGTTTTTAATTTTTTTTTTTTTGGTCAAAGGCTGGTCAACGTTTTAAAAAAATCGGCGGACCGCGTCGATTTTTCTGTCAGTTTTTTTAACAATATGATAGAAATGGGTTTGGCATATCATTTGCCATCTTCCCCAAAAAAATACCCACTTCTCTCTAAAATAAAAAACCCTAACCCGCCGCCCAGCCCCTCCGGCCACGCCCGCCACCTGCAGCTAGCCGCCGCCACCTACGCAGCCCAACCCCACCTACCCCAGCCCCGGTTTTAATTTGTAATTTGGGGTAGTTTCTTTTAAATTAGGGCTTTCAAAATTCTTTCAATTTTGATTTTATTTGTAGATTTTAGGCCTAATGTTAGTCCATTTAGCTTCATTAAAAATCATTTGTAATGTCATTAATGTTGAATTTGTGAAAAAATGTAAACTTTATTTGACTAGTTTTTTTTTTTTTTTTTTTGCTTGAGATTGTGCTATATTTTATGTTCATTGTCAATGTATTTGTGTTAGCTTAGTTATCATTGTTTGTAATATTATTGATGTTGAATTCGTGCAAAAATGTATACTTTATTTGACTTTTTTTTTTTTGGTTGGGATTGTGCTTTTTGTTAGAATCCATAAGTTAGTAGAATTTTTATAGAGCATTCAAAATTAGAATTGGTTGAGATTGTGCTTTTCAAAGTTAGAATTGTTAAGTTATAGTATTTCTATAACCTCAAAACTAAAGTGTAGACTTTATTTGACTAGATTTACTTTTCAATTTTTAGAATTGGTTGGGATTATGCTTTTCAAAGTTATATTAAAGTTAGAATCCATAAGTTATTAAAGTTAGAATTGTTATTTAAAATTCAAAGTTAGAATTGGTTGGGATTGTGCTTTTCAAGGTTAGAATGTTAAGTTATAATATTTCTATAATCTCAAAACTAAAATGTAGAATTTATTTTAGATTTACTTTTCAATTAAAATTGGTTGGGAGCTTTTCAAAGTTATATTTTTCAGTTATTAAAGTTAGAATTAAGTTATTAAAGTTAGAATTGTTATTGAGAATTGAAATTTAGAATTGGTTGGTATTGTGCTTTCTTAAATTATTGATGTTGAATTTGTGAAAAAATTAAACTTTATTTGACTAGTTTACTTTTCATATATATATATATATATATATATATATATATATATATATATATATATATATATATATATATATATATATATACATATATATTTGCTTGAGATTGTGCTTTTTTAAGTTATATTAAAGTTAGAATCCATAAGTTATTAAAGAATTGTTATTGAGAATTCAAAGTTAGAATTGGTTGTGATTGTGCTTTTCAAAGTTAGAATTGTTAAGTCATAATATTTCTATAACCTCTAAACTAAAATGTAGACTTTATTTGACTAGATTTACTTTTCAATTTTTAGAATTAAAGTTAGAATCCATAAGTTATTAAAGTTAGAATTGTTATTGAGAATTCAAAGTTAGAATTGATTGGGATTGTGCTTTTAAAAGTTATATTAAAGTTAGAATCCATAAGTTATTAAATTTAGAATTGCTATTGAGAATTCAAAGTTAGAATTGGTTGGGATTGTGCTTTTAAAAATTATTGATGTTAAATTTGTGAAAAAAATATAAACTTTATTTGACTAGTTTACTTTTCATATATATATATATATATATATATATATATATATATATATATATATATATATATATATATATATATATATATATATATATATATATATATATATATTTCTGTGCTATTTTTTATGTTCATTGTCAATGTATTTGTGTTAGCTTAATTAGAATTGGTTGGGATTGTGTTTTTCCAAGTTATATTAAAGTTAGAATCCATAAGTTATTAAAGTTAGAATTGTTATTGAGAATTCAAAGTTAGAATTGGCTGTGATTGTGCTTTTCAAAGTTAGAATTGTCAAGTAATAATATTTCTTTAACTTCTAAACTAAAACGTAGACTTTATTTGACTAGATTTACTTTTCAATTTTTAGAAATAAAGTTAGAATCAATAAGTTATTAAAGTTAGAATTGATTGTGCTTTTCAAAGTTAGAATTGGTTGGGATTGTGCTTGTCAAAGTTATATTAAAATTAGAATCCATAAGTTATTAAAGTTAAAATTGTTATTGAAAATTCAAAATTAGAATTGGTTGGGATTGTGCTTTTAAAAATTATTGATGCTGAATTTGTGAAAAAATGTAAACTTTATTTGACTAGTTTACTTTTGAGAAAATGGCCATGAGCCCCCAACGTTTGGCTGAAATCCCAATTGCACACTCAACCTTTTTAAAGTGGAATTATTTACTCCCTAAAATGCCACAACCAGTTATGTGTCTTGTGGTGAAACACACGCGCTTGACACCTGTATTTTACCAATTAATCTTTTTGTTTCTGATTTTTTTTCTCTTCTTCTTCCTTCTTTCTTCCTCAACCATCTACCCACATTTTGAATCCTTTTTGGCATAGCTGTGTTGAATTTGTATCTACCCAAAGCTTATATCTTCAAAACTTGGGAGTTGGGATCAAGAAATCATCCTTTCTATTAAACCCATCTCTCTCTCTCTCTCTCTCTCTCTCTGTCTCAAAAAAAGAAAAAAGAAAAAAAGAATTACCACAAATCACCATACTCTACACCCAAAAATCATAAAGTCAAACTCTCTACATGTTCATCTTAATTCTCCAACCAAAGGAAGCTTTAACAAAATTAGTTCCCCATATAACCATTTAAAATTTAAAGCAAAGCAGCTTGGGAAACAATAAAAGGAATAGATATTAACGAAATTGAAAAAAGAAAAAAAGTAATATACTTGGGTTTTGGGCTGAAGCTATGTGGAAGAAGAAACCATAATATTAAATCTTCCGTTTTTCCTCTTTGATTAAATGCTTTATCTGTGTGCATACATTTTGAGATAGTAATTTGTTTGTGGTAAAAACTTTAGAGTCTCCTATTCTTGGGTTGATTGTGAAGAATAAAATTTCCCCCTAACCCACATCAACATTTGAGTCAATTTCTTAGAAAAAGAAAAATCAGTTAATGGGTATTTTTAAAAAGGGTTTGATTTGTTAGATGTTTTCTAAACAAGGCTATTGGAAAATTACTTATTCATGACATGCATTAATTGCTGGTACTTTTTATACCGGACAACCATTGAAGCTCCGACAATGGTAGTGGCGGAGAAGGTATAGCCGTATAGGTAGGACAATGAGAAAGAGAGAGAGAGAGAAAAAGAAAAGAAAAAAAGAAACAAAATGGTAGGAAATTATATTCAATAAAAAATGTATTATAAAAATAACTTTTAATATTTTTGTTGCTTCTCACGCTACTTAAGAGAGTGAAATACACTCTCTATGCCACATCTGTATTTTCTATGCCACATCAGCATTTAGAAAGTAAATAATTCCACTTTAAATTTGTTCAGAGGGTAATAGGACCCCGCAAAGGTTGAATGTGCGGTTGGAATTTCGCCAAATGTTGGGGGCTTATATATATATATATATATATATATATATATATATATATATATATATATATATATATATATATATATATATATATATATATATATATATATTTGCTTGAGATTGTGCTATTTTTTATATTCATTGTCAATGTATTTGTGTTAGCTTAGTTAGAATTGGTTGGGATTGTGCTTTTCCAAGTTATATTAAAGTTAAAATCCATAAGTTATTAAAATTAGAATTGTTATTGAGAATTCAAAGTTAGAATTGGCTGTGATTGTGATTTTCAATGTTAGAATTTTTAAGTTATAATATTTCTATAACCTCTAAACTAAAATGTAGATTTTATTTGATTAGATTTACTTTTCAATTTTTAGAATTCATAAGTTATTAAAGTTAGCATTGTTATTGAGAATTCAAAGTTAAAATTGGTTGGGATTGTGCTTTTAAAAGTTATATTAAAGTTAGAATTCATAAGTTATTAAAGTTAGAGTTTTTATTGAGAATTCAAAGTTAGAATTAGTTGGGATTGTGTTTTCTTAAGTTATATTTTAAGTTAGAATTCTTAAGTTCAAATATATTTCTATAACCTCAATAATTAGTGGGTATATTTTTGTAGATGGATCGTATGTGGATGTATAATATAGATAATAGTGATCGTGTAGGTGTACATGATGAATTTGTTGACAAGTTTATCACACATGCAATGTCACTTCACCATTTTCAAAATGAAGGGGTAATTAGGTGTGCTTGTTCTCGTTGCCGGTGTAAGAAGTATTTGAAAACGGAAGCGGTTAGGGTTCATTTATATAGTCGTGGGACTTACGTTTTAGTTTGGATTTCATAATGGACTTATGTTTTATTCTTTATGGACTTATGTTAAAACTATGTAGAACTAGTTAATGGTACTTTTGCTTGGACATTTAAATATTCTTGAACTTTGAAAGTCTATTTAGACCGTATTCGATGTGTTTAGATAGTGTTTGATGTGTTTGATTGTTACTTAGGGTGATTTTATGTGTTGTAACTCTTTTAGAATTGATTTGGAGCATTTTAGTGCTGGTTTTGAGCAGGTTTTGGTGCTGGTTTTTGTATTAGTTTTGTGCAGGTGTGGCTGCAGAAAATGCAACAATTGCATGCAGGAAATTTTTTGGAAAACCGACGCAGTCCGTCAGTTTTCTGGAAATTAATTCTGTAAAATTTTCAGAATGCATCGATTTTTTTATAAAATTTATATTATTTCTTTTTAAATTAAAAACTAAAAAACATGACGCAGTGTGTCGGTTTTTTTTATTTTTTTTATTATTGGATAAAAAATTGACGGACCGCATAAGCGACGCAGTCCGTCGCAAAAAATCAACGCAGTTCGTCGGTTTTCAGAAAGCAAAGCTATGAAAACTGACGGACCGTGATGGGTCGGTTTCCCGTTTGTTTCAATGAAAAAACTGACGCGGGCCATCGATTTTTGACAATTTTTTAGTAGTGTGTTGGAGACTTTGATGGCCAGCCTTCCAAGTTGGTTACGGTTTACCTTATGGTGAGACTTCGATTAGTGAAGCGTATGTCTAGATGATATTGTCAGAGAATGCATGTAAGCCTTCGGGTACGAAGTTGGGATGGATATTGTCTTAAGTTGGGCCTTGTTGTATGATTTGGGGCTAGCCACCCCGTTGTGTTGTTGACTCATCTTGATATAGTGATTATGGTTCATTGATGCATTGAGACATTGATACTTGTGGCTAGTGATATATAATGGATTTGATATTGTTGTACTTACTGGCTCGATAATGAGATAAGAATGATGATTTATTATGGCTTATTGTGTAACCTTATTGTTGATGTTATTTGTGTACCACGTGTGGTACTGTTTCGGATTATTTTGGCTGTTGATATCACATTTCATCATGTTCATACTCATTTCCATGATATATTGATATATGCATAGTTCTGGTACTGATGATGATACGTGAGAGAGTGTAGCCTTCGAGGTTTCTGCTGGGGAACATAAAAGAGAGATGAGTGTTTGTTGCCGGGGGACCAAGAATGATGGAGTGTCCAATGCCCGAGGTTTTTGCCGGGATCGTGAGAGTGTGCTAGTGATCCGAGGTCATATTTCGAAGGGAGCGATACATGGACTTCATGGGTCCCCCATGGGTCATGATCGCCGAGACGTGGAGTCATTCCGTCTGGGACATGTTGTACAAAGCTGCATATGCATTGCATTCTACATACATTATTGCATTGCCTTGTATCTTGGTTTCTGTTGGTTGTTGTGATACTACTGTGATCTACTGATTCGAATTGCTATACTGAGAGTTGGCACAGTTGGGATTAGATACTACAATATAGGTGATGACTTGTATCGTGGATATAGCTTATTGTTGACTTGTAATTGTTGGTTTATGTGTTTATCTTATTTTGTCGTCTTTATATACATTATCAATTCTTAGTCAGCCTATGATACCTACCGGTACTTGTTGTTTGTACTGACCTGCACTTGCTGCATTCTTTTATGAATGCAGAGTTCTAGGTGGGTTTGACCTCTACACCTCGTAGCCGATAGCTATGCGAGGATTTGCTGTTTCGAGTCTTCAAGGTGAGTAGGGGGACGTTAGCTGCCCGAAGATTCTTCTATTTATTATGTCTTTATTTCCGTTCTAAGGCATATGTTTTGAGACTATTGATGTATTTGCTACTACTTTCAAACTTGTAGTATCTAGTTAGATGCTTTTGTATGGTCAGGCCAGACTCTGGATGGCTATTGATGCATTTCCCTATTTCTGTTTCCTTATATTATCATCGTAAGACTTCTGTTATCCTATTTTCTTTCGCTTATTTATTATCTATTTATGTCTTTAATGAGATATTGGGTTAAGAGTTCGCCTACCAAGGTGGAAAAGGTAGGTGCCCTCACGACTTAGTGAAATTGGATCGTGACATACAGTAAAATTTAATATATATAATCATATTTTCTTATCTCACGAGTACTTCAAAATTGAAATTGATGTTGTCTTCTTTCTTCTCTCCCATGCAAACACTAATCTAACATAGTCATCCATGGCTCCCAAGGCCGCTGGTCAGCCGCTAATGGGGGCTGGCCAGCCTTTGACACTCCTCCCAATAACAATTCCCTCCCCTACCCAACACGCTTGCACCAGCTTCTTCTTCTACAACCCCGCCTCCACATGCTAACCCTAACCCTACGACCAACTATGCGCAAAAAGTGATGATTATGGAAGACATTGTCTAAGATTCAATGTGATCCCATTCCTCTAAAAAAGGTCACGTACGGTGAAGGTATGTGAAGTGGACGTCGTGTTACACCTCGAAAAATTTCATGTCGTTGTGCGGTGAATAGGCCAACGTAAGCTATGATGTCCCTACTAGTAAGAAGGGATACTTAATGATTCTAATTAATATTCCAAAGACGTTTGAGGAAAAAGAGAAGAAAGCCCGTTGGAGAAAGTTAAGGTAGAGAATATCTTACCCCGAATACAATGTACCAGCTGGCATTCTTGATGATTTACGGGTTAGAAGTTGAACAAATCGAATCGACGCGATCTGAATGGATTCGGGAAAATCTGCAGACACCAGTCAGTCAATTCATGTTATTAAGAATATTGCGAGGTTAAAATACTTGGATTATGGAAGGGAGGAGAATATGGAGTATAAATATGGAAATAGTGATACTCTTGAATAAAGAATTGACTCGAATAATAGTTCTTGACGTGTTATGAGTACAATCTTGTGTTAAATAATACAAATGATGTCAAAGGAGTATTATATGAGAATGAATATTAAGTTGTACTATAGGTATGGTTATAGATGATTTTGAAGGTGGATTTAAGAAGTAAACAATGTTAACTTGAAGAATTTATTGATTATGTTATCATGGGTGTTCTTATTGATGTTTGAGGGTTATCTTATTTTATGGAAGGAGTTGTCGAAACAAAGGAAATATCGCCAAATTTTCATTTACTCTTAGTTGCTTTAGTTTAAGCTTAAGTATGTTTCCGGTTGCCTAATCTTAGTACAAATTCCCTTGAAGGAAGAATCGCGAGCTCGAAAGGCAAGCAAGTAGACAATAAAGTTAAAAAGATATAAAAGTATGTAAGGCTAGCCCTTCCTTCAAAGGCATGATTCTTATATACATTGTGGTTTCTTTTCGGTAATTCCCATGACCTTCTTACATTCCCAAAAGATGAAAACTAAAGAGTATTAAAAGTTTCCTACCAGATAGAGATGAGATATGTTCCATGATAATGATACAATGCTATTATGATGTTAATGATTTTTACATGATTCCTTGATGCTATTCATTCTTGATAGCCTCACCTTATAGTGCTAGTTCCCTTCAAGGTGAGACATGACGATCATGATGTTCCATAAGGTAATCGGAGGTTACCGATCTTACGTCACTCCAATAGAATTATAGCTTTTACTTGAGCTCTCATGCATGCTTTACGTTATGTATATGATGATGAGTACACCGCGCCTATATGGCCGGGCAGTCACCACTACGACAAATGCGTAGTGGGTGCCTATGATGATGATTACACCATGTCTAGACGGTATGGTTGCGAGACACCACTAGTGGGCGGCACAAGATGTTTACCCCAGACGCGGGCTAATGATCATCACACCGTACCTATATGGTCGGGCAGTTTATATTTATAGGTATACATGATATGATTATGTTTATATAAGAGTTGGCATGCATGATTCCGCCTTAAGAGGCAAGCAGTTACAATTATCTTTTCTTCTTATGCTTTCTATATTCCCTTGTTATGTTACCGTGCATGCCTTACATACTCAGTACATTGTTCGTACTGACGTCCTTTCCTTTTTGGACGTTGTGTTCATGACCACAGGTTGACAGGGGGGACAGTCCAGATCCTTAAGAGCCAGATCAGCTTGCACATGAGCACTTCCCTACCCCGGATGTGCAGTTTTTGATATATTGTTTTGTGTATATGTTTGGGCACGATGGGGTCCTGTCCCGTCCGTATGTTCAGTACTCCAATTAGAGGCTCGTAGATACATATGTGTGGGTAGTGGATGTCTTATAGTCACCCTAGTGTGTGTGTGTATATATATATATATATAATGGTTAGCATGATTAGTGGTGCTCGGTAGTCAGCTCCGGGTACCCGTCATGGCCAGTGACGTTTCGTATGGAAGTTCTTGAAGAATTACAATTTGCTATTGTGGGTAAGTTTTCTTATGGGTGACCTGAACTAGAAGAACTTCGAACTATTATTCCTAAGCAATGTGGGGCTAAAGGTAAATGTCAGGTAGGGTTTTTTAGAAATAGACATGTGTTGTTCGATGTACATTGATGGAGGATTTTATCACATACAAGGTTTCTAAGAGTGCCTTTTGGTTGAAGTCACAAGATGGTTATACATATGAGCAAAAAGAGATCAAATAAATGATCACCACTCTTATTTATGATTCAAATTTCAAAATTGATGAAGAAACTACATAATCGCCATGTGCAGATCTCTTTTCCAAATCTTTTGCCTACTTTCTTTGTGAAAGAGTCCTTGTTCTCGCTTATTTCTGTTGTGGGAAAACCATTGCTATTTGACTTAGCTATAGTTAATATGACAAGGCCAAATTGCGAAGGGTAAAGGTCCAAGTGCATTTATTATCAGATTTCCAACAGTTTTTAGTGATGGAGATTAAAGACGAAGTTACAAAAGAGACTAGGGATGTTAAGGTAAAGATTCCCTATGATTATCTTCCAAAATATTGCACTGAGTGCATGTTACAAGGACATGAGGAATGTAGAGTATTGCATCCTGAACTAGAGAAGGAGTTACATGCAGAAAAATCTATTGATACTTCAGATAAGAAGGTTGCTGAACCTATTGATAACATAAAGAAACCAAAGTAGAATAATGATGAGCAAAAGAGAGTTGTAAATCAAAGAAACGATCACCACAAAAGATATAGAGAAAGACTATTGCATAAATACGTACCAAAAGTGCTCTCTAGTGGACATTGGTTACTTATCCAAGTGAGAAAATACATAATGGAGAATCAAAGCGAAGAGAAGAGGAAAGTAGTGAAAAATCTACACTCGGTAGAGCAATGGTTCAGAAGGATCTTTACAATGTTCAAGATAAAAATATGTAGGATAATGGTTTAGTAAATCATAACAAATTTGAAGTCTTAGCCAATATTCAAGAAGATGAGGAGATGAGGCAAGAAGATGAAATAAATGAAGGTCATGCATATAGTAATGCAAGGGAGGCAATTCAGGAGACTAGTAAGGAAGATACTGTTTCTTTAATCCCTGAGAGTATGGAAAGTGCATCTAAAAGCACTCAGATGGAGGAGTGTTGAATCATTAATGGAGAGATTGACCTGCATGCAAGAACCGAGAATTTGAGTGACTTAGCCAATAGTGAAGAGGAAAATAAGCAAATTTTATTTAGTGTTTTGACCGTGGTATTGAAAGATAGTTGTTAATGAATGTAAAGGAATCAGTAGTTGGAGGCTTTGACATGAAGAAGCAACCGAGGTTGTAGGAGATTATGAAGGGGTGGAGATTGAAAAGGAGATATAAGATCACGTTGTAAGGTTCAAGTTGATGAAGATGGAAGTTGCGAATCACTCCAATAAATAATGTGTTGAAGTTACTAGTTTTCGAAGATTTCAACAGATATTAACATCATGGAGAATAAAGACAAGTATCGAGGCAAGTAATACCATGAATAGTAATCGGTACAAGGAAAAGGCTCATGGTACAAATCTTCTAAATCCAAAGAAATAATCAAATATAGTTGATAGGTTTGATGGTTCTTTGCTTCTGACATCAATGGAATGGTAGCGGTTCAGTCTGGTATTTCTTCTAAAGAGTTGGAGTTAGCATCAGTTGACAAAGATGATAATGTTGTGGTACCTCATTCTGAGGAGTTAGTAGATAATTCTCAGGTTGAGAATCTAGCAAGTGAGGGGGTTTCCAACAATACTCCAATTACTGGTGGGGACGTAGAACATTCCGTTATCAATGCTCGAAGGTCACAATTAGCGCAGTGACAGAGGTTTATGCTAACAGTTTATCTATTAATAAGAGGCTTTCTCCCAACAAAGTGCTCCATGATATAGTGTCTCATAATGTTGATATTATAGAGGAGAATAAGGAGAATTTTGTCATGGAGGAGGACAAAGAAGAGCAGGTTAATTTAGTGAATGAGAAGGTTTATAAGTAGGCTGGGGTTTCTCACAAAGTCTCTAAAGGATTTCCAGTGCCAAGGGGCAAAAAAAGATGAATAAGAATGGTCCAATAGAACAACAACTCCCTATTAGGGTGTTACCAAAGAGAGCAATCAATAAATCCTCTTTTAAATGATGTTAAAGTCATTTATTTGGAATATAAGATCTGTGAAGACTCAAAAAGCATTTCATAGAATCCAAATGCTTCACAGACATCACAAGTTCTTTTTGATAGCCTTAATAGAACCTTTTCAATAGGCTAGGTACATTCAAAGATATAGGAGTAGATTAGCCATGGCTAATGAATTTTCTAATTGTAGTGGCAAGATCTGGTGCTTTGTTAACAGTAATATTGACGTAGAGGTGATTTCAGATACAATTTAACAAATGACACTGAGATTGTTCTTCTAAGATTTGGAGAAAACTATGTATACCACTCTGGTATATGCAAAGTGTGATGAAGTTGAAAGATTAGAATTATGGGATAACATGTATCAATTGTCCAATACCATCACTGAGGCATGGATGATTGGTGGTGATTTTAATATGGTGATGAACGATGAGGAAAAGATTGGTGGCATCCCTATTCAGCCTCAAGACGTGGAGGACTTTGCCTTTTATGTGAATTCTTGTGAACTGGAGGAGATTAGTTTTAAGGGCAGTCCTTTTACATGGTGGAATGGTAGAGCTGGAGATGATTGTATTTTTGAAAGGTTGGATAGAATGTTGATTAATGCTCCTTTGCAAGACTGGTTTAGCATCTTGAAAGTGGAAAATCTGGCTAGGACAGGTTCGGATCATGCTCCCCTATTATGTACTTATGGAGAAACAGATCAAAATCAGTACAAGCCTTTCAAATTTTTGAAGTTTTGGGTGGAACTTGATTATTTCATTAACACTGTGAAGCAGAATCGGCTAGTATGGGAACATGAAGACCCTTTCATTAGCTTTAAGTGTAAGATGAAGAAGCTTAAAGGGGCCTTGTCTCAGTGGAGTAGATTGACATATGTGGATATTTTCAAACAGATCATTATTAGGGAGGAGATAGTCAGAATTAAAGAAGAACTGTTTGAAAAGGATCCTTCTCCTATCAATAGGTATGTACTGCAGAAGGCTCATGTTGAAATGAGGAGATACTTACACTATGAAGAAGAATATTGGAGACAGAAATCTAGTCTTGACTGGTTTGTAGAGGGTGACAGGAATACAAAGTTCTTTCATATTATTGTGAAAGGAAGAAGAAAGAAGCCACAGATCAAGAAATTCAGAATTCAGAAGGGGATTTGATTAAGCAGGAGGATCAAATAGCTACAGAAGCAATCTCATTCTATCAAAAATAGTTCACTCAGGAGAATTTTGATCAGGTGGATGAAAGTCTTCTGGAGCAAGTTCTATATCTAGTTGATGATGGTATGAATGAACAACTCATAAAAGTACCAACCATGGATGAAGTTAAAGATGCAGTTTTCAATCTTAGTGGATCAAATGCTTGTGGTCAAGATGGTTTTTTAGGTATATTCTATCAGAAGTGTTGGGATATTGTTGGAGGGGATGTGTATAGTATGGTATTGTCTTTCTTCAATGGAAATTCTCTCCCAAAATCTATTACTCACACAAGCTTGGTGTTTCTTCCTAAGAAAGAATTGGTTAATACTTTTTCTGATCTTAGGCCAATCAGTTTAAGTAACTTCATAAACAAGGTGATATCTAGAGTGATACATAATAGGTTGGGTGATATTCTTCCCTTTTGGATATCTCCAAATCAAGTTGGTTTTGTACAAGGGAGGAGCATCATTGAAAATGTTCTTTTAGCTCAAGAGATAGTCACAGATATAAGGAAAAAAAGGGAAACCAGCTAATGTGGTGATTAAACTAGATATGGCTAAGGCTTATGACAGGGTTGCTTGGTCTTATCTTATCAAAGTGCTAGGGAAGATGGGATTTTCGGATGTGTTCATTGACATGATTAGGAGACTGCTGGCTAACAATTGGTATTCTATACTGTAAATGGCAAGGCTAAGGGTTCTTTCATTCTACAAAGTGAGTAAAGCAAGGAGATCCACTATCTCCTGCATTATTCATTGTCTGCTGAGGTCCTTTCTAGAGCTTTGAATTCTTTAGCTGAGGATGGTAGCTTTGTTGGATATGGTATGCCAAAATGGAGTCTAGGGATTAATCACCTTGCATATTCTGAGAAATACTCTTTGATGAAAATCATGGTCATTTTGAAGGAGTATGAGGTGTTATCAGGTCAGCTTATCAATAGGGTTAAAAGTGCTTTCTATATGTATGATAAGGTGGCACAGAATATACAACAAGAAGTTCAGCAGATTACAGGTTTTACTATAGATCAATTTCCTTTAAAGTATCTGGGGTGTCCTCTATTTCATACAAGAAGGAAGAAGATGTATTATAATGATCTCATTAAAAAGGCTAAGAATAAACTGCAAAGCTGGAAAGGAAGATTGTTATCTTATGGAGGGAAAGTTGTTCTTATCAGCAGTGTTCTTCAAAGTATCCCTATGTATAGTTTGTCAGCTATAGTACCCACTAAGTATACTATTAATGAAATGCATAGGATCTTTGCAAGATTTTTCTAGAATAAAAAAGAAGAGGAAAAAAAGGACACTAGGTGTCATGGCAGAACAATTGTTTACCAAAAGAAAAAGGTGGCCTTGGTTTTAGATCCTTGTATGATGTTTCAAAAGCTCTCTATGCTAATTATAGTGGAGATTCAGAATGACTAATTCCATGTAGTCAAACTTCATGTGGAACAAGTACTGTAAGAAACTTAAGCCTACTAGATTTCAGTGGAATAGGGGATCTCAGATATAGGAAATGATGTTGCAGGCCAGAGATGAAGTGGATAAGTTCATATGGTGGGAGCCAAACAATGGTTCATGTGATGCATGGGATGATAACTGGACAAAGCTTGGTCCAATTAGTCATTTTTTACATGAGATTGATCATATTAACAATAACATTGTGGAAGTTGCTGATGTAATGACAGAAGATGGATGGAACTTTGCAGAAATGGAGGCACAGTTTTCTGCAAATGTTGTGGAGCATGTAAAGAATGAATTGGTGTTTTTTCAGCAGACTCAAAGAATGATAGACCTTGGTGGACTTTAACTAGTTCAGGAGAGTTTTCAGTGGGAAGTGCTTGGAATATTCTTAGACAGAAACAGGAAACTTCTACATTCTATCCAAAACTGTGGGTTAAAGGTCTTCCTTTCAAAATATCTTTCTTATTATGGAGAGTGTGGAAACTTAAGTTTCCTGTAGATGATGTGCTCAAGATAATGCAGATTTCTATTGCTTCTAGATGTCGCTGTTGTGTTAATCTGAGTCAGGAGGAAACTATGCAACACTTGTTCTTAACTAGTTTCTTTGCCAAGTCCATATGGCAATATAATAAAGAAGCAGCAGGAATTACTAAGCCTTTTGGGTAGATTCATCAAACAATAGTGAAGTGGTGGGATAGTTCATGTAATGCTAAGTTGAAAACAATTATGCAAGCTATCCCAGCTGTGGTGTGTTGGCAACTTTGGAAGAGGAGAAATGTCATAATGCATGGAGGAAGAATGAACAAAAGTATGGTGATCCATGGCATAAATCTGAATCTGCATAATCTCATCAAGTCTTTGTATCCTTGGCTGCAGCAGGTCCCTTTTTCATGGCCTCAAATGGTGCAACTCTAGGAGGGACATAGGACAAAAATAGTTAGTAGCGAGGTCATGTGGATGCATCCAGCTATGGGTTGGTTCAAGTGCAACACTGATGGGGCCTTTAGGGGAAATCCAAGGATGAGTTCTGCTGCTTTTTGCATAAAAAATTATAGAGGTGACTTAATGTATCTTTGCAGCTAGACACTAAATAATACCACCAATATTTGTGCAGAGGCTATAGCAATAGGGGATGGTATTGAATATTCTGTGGCACATCAGTTCTTACCTGTGATTATTGAAACTGATTCCTTGGCTTTGTTAAACATCATAAGGCAGATATGGAGTATCCCTTGGAACATCAGAATGGAGATAAGGAGAATACAGTATTGGAGTAATAAGGGATAAGTGCATTTTGCTCATATCCTTAGGGAAGGCAATGCACTTGCTGACTGTTTAGCTAACTGTGTGCTCAAGTTTGCAGGTACTCTACAAGTTTATAACTTTCAGGATTTACCATTTGATGCCAGAAAGATATTAAACATGGACAAGGCTATGCTACCTAGTTTCAGATACAAAGTATACAAGTGCAGAGAACCAGATTGAAGATCTTCTACAGAGTCTGATCATCACTGCAGTAGTAGCATACATGAAGCAACTACATTCACAGCAGCAGTACAAATGAAGTTGTTGCAGTTCATCATCCAAGTGTAGTGAATAGGACACTCTTCTGCTGATTACAAACAAATTTGCTAGTGACATCTTCTAGCAGTTTTTGCATGTCAGCTTCAAGATGTGCTTCTTACTACTATCAAGGATACAAGCTTAATTTTAGAAGCAGAAATTCAGTAGCATGGAGAAGGCAGTAGTTTTCCAAATTGATCACTTGATTTCCATAGCACCTGGTGAGAGCTTAGAGGTGACTTATAATCGAAACATCATACAATAGGAAAATCTCAGCATATTCAAGATGTTGCGGAAAGGAAGTAGTTCTGATACAATATTTAATCCTGTACTTTTTGTTTCATTTGGAATTCTTTCTTTACATATTTGATCTGTCTTGAAATAAATAACCACAAGGATGGCTATGTGGTTTTAGAGGAAAAAAATAATAAATCACCATTTTATCTATTCCTTAATAGAGTATACAGGATCAAATTAGATTCGAGTCCTTCAATCAAAGAACCTTATCTAATCACTAGACGTTCCAGTTATTTTTTTCTCTTATTATCTTCGTTCTTTCTAATATGACTCCGTTTTTATTAGTAGCGTGTATGAAAAACAAAGCTGTATTTTTATATCTAAAAATTATTTAATTTTCAATATTTTATTTTATTTTCAATGATATGATTTTAAGCTCAAGCAAATCTCATAACATATCTAAGATTATCAAAAAAAAAAAAAAAAAAAAAAAAAAAAAAAAAAAAATCCTTTTAGAATTTGTGCCCAATAAATATCATTACATAAATCAAAATGGAGGAAGAATGTGTTTGTAATAGTACAATTTTTATATTCAGATGCTTTTTTATACTGTGTTTACATACCTTCGCTTTTTTCGAAAGATTTGATGTGATGCTGAAGATCATGAAATAAAGAAAAAGGTACATCGTAACTGAAGGAAAGAATAAAATTAAAATTCTATTTTCCTTTTTTTTCATTTTAGGTGACACATTTTCCTTGATAGTTTGTTCAGGAAAATAACATATTTTTATATTTTTCAAAATAACTTAATTTTAAATTTTCATTTTATTTCTAATTAGATAAGTTATAGTCATTCAAATACTGAACTTATTTTAGATCGTAAATTTTAAATCTTGTCCAATAATTAAAACTCCACATAAACTGATACAAAGAAATAATAAAAGGAGTAATTTATTGACTAAAGGGTGGGTGATTTGGAGATTCCCCAATAGGGCAACTTTTCAATCTGCTGCTGAATTCAGACGCAAGCAAGAGACAACAAAGACATTTACCAAGGAAGCAGAAGCAAAGACAACATACACGTACCCAGTACATCTAAACTCAATACTTTCGATGTGTAGCATACACAAAAATTCACTAAAATTGGAACAAACTTAGATATGAATGCATTACTTTAAAATATTATGAATTCAATACTAGAAACCTTAAATATTAAACTTATAAAATTTAAATTTTGGATTAGCTTCCGAGTAGAAGTACTTTGTAAAGAAACCATTGAGAAACAAATGGATGAACTATGAACAAAAATCAAGAAGAAAGGAGGGGATCATCAGCAATGGGGTCCTCATCACTAACACAATCATCAGCAAGAATTTGATCAAGCACAAGGACCAATCCCATAGCAAAGGCACCATCAAAACCAGGCTTGACACTTAAAGAGAAAACATCTTTGTCAAGCATCACATTATCACAATTAGCGTCTACTTTACGTCGAATTTCAGCAACAGATACTTTCTCTGCGTTTAAGAATGTGCAACTCCTCTCTGCAAATGACCCGTCTATCTCATACTCTTCTTCAGCATTATTGTTGTAACCCTCTACTGTAACAGTTGAACTTCCCATCATTGAGGATCTTCGAACACTGAATATTTGCTTTTGTCCTTCTATTATTTCTCCTAAGTAGCCTTCCCATCTTTGATGCAGACTTAGTCTCTGTTCCAATTTAAAATAATCAAAAGTTTGGATTTAAGTTATGCATACTGACATTGTAAAAATTCTTTATATACTTACTACTCAATTTCTTTTGTCATAATTTAATTATGTGGCAAATTTCGTTTCTCGAAATTTAAACTATATAAACTTTGATCAATATTTTTAAATGTATTTTTTTCATCATATTGACATAAAAAAAATTGTAACTTATACTTAGGGTGTTTGACTAGGCATGGAGTTTAAGAAAAAAAAGAAAGATTTTTGAAATTTGTGGTCCAAAATAAGCCATATATAGATATTTGTGTAGTTATAAATCATCACATTAAGGCTAAAATGGAAAATTTGAAGTTAAATTGTTACTAACTATAGAAAAGTGTAATTCTTTTTGGAACTGGATAAAATTAAAGAGTCACATAAATTGGGAATGAGAGAATAATATTTTTCGAATTAAATCAATGGCAAGTTTTGATGGTTTTTTTTTTTTTTTAAAAAAAAAAAAAAAAAAAAAAAAAAAAAATCCAGGATATTGTATGCCATTTTATAAGACCTCACCCCTGGTTCACATATACAGATTGCAAACAATCTAGGCAAAAAGGGAATACTTAGCAACGTATGTTGTACATTCTCGCAAAAAAAATACAAGGTTATACATTTAGCTAACAAACAGTTTGGATGGTTTGGTTATAAGTACAGGCGAAGGGTTATAGTTGGAGACCGGACAAAGTAAGATGATGAAAACTATGAATATGAAGCTTTTTCTGTTAGTTTAATTAGTCTGTATTCACACCATCTTTTGTCGAAATGTGCCTTTAAAATTTTGGAGTTTACATGAATATTGTCCAAAAGGTCTCATCTCTTGTTAGTGGTCTTATGTGCCCTACAGTACTACTAATATCCAGCTAACTTCACATTATAAATTAATTGGTGAAACATATATAACAGATATTAGTTTTGTTTAATTTATTCAATACTTGAAAAGCTACCTGCAGTAATTTATAACACATGTGTTAGTATTTAATTAGTAGTGTCGAAATTATAAGCCTAGTTGTGATGAAATTTCATGTCTTAGAAGATTTTGATTATATATACTACTGTATACTTTTCATTTCACTTTGATGCTTAGTCTTATTCAAGATTCTTTGTGGTTGTGTGAAATTAAGCTACCGCAGCTCCTTTTGCTAAAATGGACTCAGCCGGTCAGTTCTTCGGTCGATTTTTGTCGTGTTGTTTTGTAGTCACCATTAGTTTTTAAAGTCATTATGCTAATTAATTGGACCAAAGGTGCTCCACTTTAGAAACTTAAGGGATTAAAGATGCTCAAAGTTATATTTGAAGGACCAAAATAGACCTGCTCTCATAAATAAAGAACAATTTTGGCAAAATACTCATGTTAATACTATTATTATGTTGCTAGAGGTATTTTAGAGAAGTAAAAATAGATACAATGCAATATATTAAATACTAAAGTGCTACGGTAGCTTGCTGGTATGATACTTCAATAGTCCCCTTGAGGTCAATATAGTATTTAACTGTCAGCTTCGACTCTTTAACTAATCAGCTCTGTGTATTTAAATCAAATTGGAACCTGGGATTGGCTACCTAATGAGTATATGACTATAACAGCAATAAAATATTATTGTGAAATTGAATTATTCAAACAACTTAAAACCCTAACTTTGAGAAAAATTCTCATTTCTCTTTTACTATTTGCAATTTTTGGATATTAAAATTGCAAATCAATTTTTGGACATTAAACGTGTTGTGTGTTGCTCTTTCAATTATAAGTTCTCTTAATTTTTCTTTTCTAATTGGAGTTCTTGAAAACATTCTATTGCATTTTTCTTGTGGGTTAAACTCTATGAATGTATCTAAGATTTATCTGAATTGATATTTTAATTTGTAATTTAACTTGACCTTGTTTTTCTAAAATATGACATCGCCCTTATTCATTTTTCACATCTTTAATGTCGACAACGCTTATGAAAAATTCTGCGCGTACATTATTACTTTATTAAATATTTGTTTTACCATCACTAGTACATAAAACTTAAGTAACTCTTAAAGCAAATATGTGACTACAATTTAAAAGTGAATCAACTTACCAGAGTAAATATATGCAATTAACCGTAAGAGGTCAACTACAATTTATAATATTAGAAAATGAAAGAAAAGATCTTAGTTGAAGAACAAACTGTTTTGTCTCTCGTAGTAATAATCTCAAACAAATTAATGTCTCCGATTAGAATTAAGTTTTTTTTTTTTTTTTTTTAAATAAAAAACAACATGTACACATAAAATATCACAAAAAAATAAAAAGTACAACAGTATTGCCCATTTGTTTATTTAAAATTTTAGATCAGTACTTTATGGCAACAATACCAATTTCTGATCACATAGCTCTAGTAGCATTGTCTTTGACCCCATATATATACTAAAAAAAGTTTATTAAACAAAATCTATATTTGGATGAAATTTCCCAAATTGGCACCTACCAGTTGTACGGTTTTTTCACTATAAGTAAATAAAATAAAAAAAATATTAACATGTATATTAGCTTAATCGATCTTGCATACATCTATTGATCTAAGGGCCCGTTTGGCCATGAATAATTTTTTTTTTTTTTTTTGGAGTTTTATTCCGGAATCATGTTTGGACATAGAATTGTTATAATTTTCTAGAATTCAACTTGAATTTCGAAATATTCCTAGGAAAACTCCAAATACATGTTTTCACATTTTCACTCAAAACCACGCACAAAAATTCAATATCTTTCCAAATTGTATTTATGTCCAAACAAAACTCCAATTTTAAATACTATTTTTTAATATTTCTCCAAATACTATTTTTTTTTTTCAAATTTGACATTTTTATTGTCCAGACGCTTACTAAACTTCTGAATTCGTATTTGTCGTGATCTATAAGTATTACTGGTTATATTGTAAACCGAGAAAGTTAAGGATCTATTAGTATTACTCCCTCATTCTCAAATTATATGTCATAATTTCTAAATATAGTTATCTCAAATTATTTATCATTTAAAAATTTAAAACAAAATTAATTATTTTTTTCTACTTTATCCCTAGTCGTAAATTAATTGTTCTCGAATATTACAAACATCTCAATTGAGTTTTTATTTTTAATTTAAATTAAGATTTGAGGTAGGGAATTGAACCCTCACCTATAAGGTGAAAGTTCAGATAGTCAACTAATTGAGCTACTAAGATCCCCTCAATCGAGTAAATATATAATGAAGACATATTATATTTCAAGCCATAAATTAGAGTAAAATACTCAAAAACTTCTTTTAATTAATGTTTTTGTAAGAGGCATGTAAAAGAGAAACACGACAGATAATATGAGGCGAGCCGGAAATAGTACCTTCCGTCTCAGAGTGAGAAGGGATTTGCCAGAAGCATCCATAAGAACGAGTTCAACCTGGTCACGTGAGTCCGGATTATATGTGTCCACTCTGAACACCATTTCTCCTTTACAGTCATATGCAGCAAATCCATCGCCAGTGAAGAAAAGAGATGTCTTTAGAACAGTGAGATTAATCTCTTCTTCTTTGTACACTATTAATGCATCCTCTATTACTTCAGCAACTTTACCCTCCATTTCTGCTTTATAAGTTTCTCTCTTGCTGTAACTATCAAAGCTTTTGTAATTTAGGCAAGAGAAGAGACTGGAAGGTAGTTAAAGATAGAGATAGAGAGAGGGGAGATGAATTAATGAGATAACTGGAAGATTATTTACATCTGATTTTATTAGAAGATTTTTAATTTATAGCACATGAGTGTTACTTACGATTCTACTTAAATATCTTAATAATATCTATCAGCATATTCTCTACTCCCTGTCTCAAAATATTTGTCGTATTTTTCATTGACACAATTCTTAAGAATATAATATTAATTAGTAGGTGTATTTGACTATTTTATCATTGTTTATAGATATTAATATTAATTAGGAGGTGTATTTGACTATTTTATCATTGTTTATAGATATTTCTTTTTATCATTGTTTATAGATAGTTTGGTAAGTGGTGTTTTTACGCTCTCTTTTCTTGGGCATGTTTGGAAAGCCACCATGTAATTGGTAATTACACAATTTGACTGTTTGTTTGGTCAAATAATTACTGATTAGTGTGGGGTGCGTGATAATTACACTTTCCAATTCTCGGAGGGGGGGGGGGGGGGGATGTTAATCGTGCAAATACATCCTGTAATTTCAGGGTTCCTCTTTAAGTTCTTTCTTTCTTTTTTGTTTTATTTTAATTTTCTTTTCTTTTTTAATTCATTTTTATTTCTATTATGTAATTTCTTTTTTATTTTCACTTTTAAATTATTTTTATTTTTAAAATATATTTTCTTTTTATATTATTTACCTTTCATTTCCTTTCTTCTCATTCCCAACATTTACTTCTTGTTGTTCCATGTAGTTGCTCATATTTTTTAAATTTTTTATTTTATTCTTTTAGCATAAATGTGTTATTATTCTAATTTTTTAAACGACACCTCTTAATATTAGAAAATGAATCATTAACAAACATGACATATAATGAGTAATGTTATTAAAGTAGAATTTCGTTGTGAATGAGGTATAGACTTATATTTTCCTTTTCTTTTGAATTATATTTACTTAAGTTACGTTGGAACTATTTATGTTATGTTGAAATTTGGCGTAAGAGTATTATGTTAAAAAAATTCCTTTGGATTGTGAATTTAAATTATATTTTCAATTTTAATTTATTTGCTTTGGTATTATTGACTTGTTATTTCACATTCCATGATGTTTATTTTTCACTTACAATTGATAGATATTTTTTTGTCAAATATTTGAAAACTGTTATGACATTATATTTATAAATATTAATTTATTTATTTTTTTGTCAAACATCCAATCCATGAGGTTCTCACAAAAAAGTTTGCTTTTAATTTTTATAATTAATTAAAATTATAATTATATATATAAGATTATTAATTAATATATTTTCAAGAAACAATGTGTTGTTAAATACCTAATTTAATATCATTTATATAGGCATGTATTTTTCAAATATTTATTTTTTAATTTTTGATAATTAAATTTTACTTTTAAATTAAACTAACTATGTAATTACACTTACAACCAAACAACACGCTTGTAATTACACTGTAATTACATTATGACAAACAAACAGGTCGTTGTAATTAGAATATCGTAATTACTACCCTAGTAATTACACCAATTCCTATTATCAGGTGGCTTTCCAAACAGACTCTTAAGAAATTGTTCACTCCTAGAAAATTAGGAATATTTTTACTAACTTACCCCTATTCAAATGCCTAGAATAAGAAAAGTTATTTAATGATTCTTGATTATGTAAATAAGGGTAATTTTGAAAAGAATAAGATCAATTTCTTCTTGAAATCCTAAAGCACTATTTATTTTGAAATAAAATGAAAAGCCTAAAACACTAATTATATAGAAATGGAGGGAGTATAATCAATTTTTAATGAATATTTACTCTATTTATGTAATAATTGAGGTATTTGTAATTTTCAAAAACAATTATATGAAGGATAAAATGAGAATTTTCCTCTTGAACTTTTAAAAATAACAAGTTTTTAATTTGAAACGACGGGAATAGTAATTTAGGTGCATCCAATTATCGTAGCCCTATACTTGGGGTTTGCAGGAAATTTTCATCTTCTATTACTTTTATGTGGCTTTTCATTCATTCTTTTATGTTGTTGTTTCAAGGAGTTGACGAACTTTCTTTTTTTTTTTTTTTCCCCACAATTACTCTTAAATCTAACGTACAAAATTTGCTGACATATTTGACAAAAATTTAAATTTCTCGTATTGACAAACTTAAATAATTAAAACTGCTCATAATTATATTTAAGAGGTTACTTGAACCTACCTTAAACATATGGGAACCATTTTTTGTCATTTTTTCGATTCATATATGTGAAGGCACAATGATTATTGGTTATTTTGTGCGGACGGAATCCCAAAAAGGAGAGACATAACTGACATTTCCAATGAAAATGACCATTGATCGTTTGTGTCGACGAAAGCACAAAAGAGCGAAAAAATAATTGACATTTCCAATCTCCAACCCCTACTTTTTATCCTACTAGTTGTTCTTTTCTTATCTTAGTAGGTCCAATTTAGCTTTCTTTGAAAAGATTCGTTCAGGTCATACTCACACATGTAACAGGTTAATTCCGCGTTCGAAGTATTTGCATTCCAATTTATATTTTAAGCGTTGCCTATAGGTTAATATTGCATTTGTGACTTGTTGGCAGAGGCGAATTCAAGATTTCAAGAGGATAGGTTCACAATTGCTTTTAAGATAAGATATACTCCCTCTGTTTCAATTTATGTGAACCTATTTCCTTTTTAGTCCGTACCAAAATAAATGACCTCTTTCCTAATTTAGAAACAAATTCACTTTATAAAATGATTTACAGCCACACAAATATTCAAGACTTATTTTGAACCACATGTTTCAAAAGTCTTCACCCTTTCTTAAATGTCGTGCCCAGTCAAATGGGTTCACATAAATTGAAACGGAGGGAGTATAATTTATAGTGACATCAACTTTGCGAGCAAAATTTTAAAGGCTGCTTAGATTTTTTTTTTTTTAAAGACGCAAAAGTACATTTAGTGGGTGCAATCTCGCGACCTTAAGGTGTGTTTTGGTTCAAAACCAGGATATCCCAGGATTATAGTCCTGAGAGTATAACATGGATAACCAAACACCTTCTATATGGGATAAATTATACTGAGATTTTGTTATAAAAATACTAATACTGGTTTTAACTAATACCTCCAACCAAAAAGGGGATAAATTCAATCCCAAAATTTGTACCGGTGTAACCCACCTAATTCCCAAACCAAACGGCCACTAAGGGATTAAACCCAACATTTAACCAGTACTCCACTCGGTCTTGTTGACCATGTGTTCCTTCAGTTAATATTAGATTTATTTTAAGAATTATATACATAATATACCGAGTTTAGTTGGATTACCATGGGTTCATGTGACCCATTTTTTATACATAAATTCGCGCCCCTACTTGTTGGTATGACATATGTTGAGACCTGAAAAGCTCGGAGGTGTCTCAGATAAGTTTTGAATGTAAAACAATTATTGGTGTCGGTATCTAGTGCACCCACTATTGTGGAAGAAGAGGACTTCCATATGCCCACTTCGTGGAACATAGGGGCATGATCACAGAAGGCGGGATCTACGAACGGTCTGTTGTAGCCCTTTGAAATAGCTTCCTACCATATAAAGATCAGGTCGATCAGAGTTGTGAGCAAACAGTTATGTACATTTTACTGAAGTCGTGTAATTCTAAGTATTCAATGGGATGGAACCTGTGCGGAATCACCCAATTCGATGCTATGGAACATGTACGGCATCACTCATAGTATTCAAATTTGATGCGATGGAGTATAGGTGTGATGCATCTCTACCGTCATTTACTTTTTCAAGAATTTTTTTATGGTTCGTGCACATGTTTGTATGCATAACAAACTAAAGCTCGATACGTGGCATGATGGGACACGTGGAAGTTGGGGGTTAAAGCGTTGCTTAGTACTTTTGTTTGGTCGGAACAAGAAGTCCCGAATAAAATCGGAGCAACTCTTCCGGACTAGCTGGTTCGGGTCATTTATAGAAGATGAACGTTACATGACCGGTCCAGATTCGTAGCAAATGTTACACTTTAGAATTAAAGTAGCATTTATGGTCCATTATTACCCATTATTAGGCTAGATTTACAGCTCAAATTTGATGATTATTAACTATAAAAGGAGCCTAATAGCTCACCGTAAACGGCATCAAAATACGACTTCTTACACTGATTTATACCATTCAGTCTTTATAATTTGCATATTTTTATTATTCTTTTGCTCCGGATCAACACTTAGTTATCAAAGGCTAAAGTGCGCAAGTGCTCACCGGAGGAAAACTTGTCAAAGAATTCTCTCCGAGAATCATACAAGCCAAGGCTCAATTAGTCCATTTCTGCTTTATATTGATTTATTCATTTGATTTCTCTAGTTGTTATCAACTTTTGTGCATTATTTATAACAAATCCATATACTTTCCCTTTAAACCACAAACAAATTCAATTGTTCTCTTTTTAGGGTAAACAGTTTGGCGCCCATCGTGGGGCTAAAGGGTAACGCTCCGTTTGGTCGTTACGCGTATTTTGACCCTTGTAACCTCGTTGACCCTTTTCCTAGCCCTGTTAGACTTATCTTGACCCGCGGGGATGGGTGACATGGTTCTCGAGGTCATCAGGCGAGTTTTGATAGGATTTGAGGAAGTTAGAACCTTAAAGTGAAAAAGGATTTATCGATAGTTCACTTTTGGGTAAACGGACCTTTTTGAGAATTTCGTCTATTCCATGAGGTCAAAAGAGTCGATTATGACTTGGTGGGATATTTTATTCTGTTCCCGAGGCTTTCGAGAGCGTTTTGTAAGCTTAGTTGGAAACTTAGTTTTGGCAGCTTAAGGGTTGACCAGGTCAAGGTGATCTCCGTTGGGAATTTCAAGGCCACTGTTGAGTTCGTAGCATATTTTTACATATGTCTGCATGTTCAGTTTGTATTCGGGAGGTCTCGGGTGGATGTCGAGATTTTGGGTGAAACTTGGTGAAAACTAGAATTTTGGTGTCCCACTTGCCCCGCAGATGCGAGATGCCTAGTCATTAATGAGGTCCGCCTCAGCGGACAAGAATCTGCCTCAGATAGAGGCACTCAGTTTACTTCCCACCTCTTGAGGACTTTGCAGAAGGAGTTGGGTACTCAGTTGGATCTTAGCACCGCATTTCATGCACAAACCGATAGTCAGCCCGAGAGGACTATTCAAGTGCTTGAGGATATGTTGAGAGCTGGTGTCTTCGACTTTGGTGGTCATTAGGATAAGTTCTTACCGTTGGCAGAATTTGCGTACAACAACAGTTATCACTCGAGCATCGACATGGCACCGTTCGAGGTTTTGTATGGTAGGAGATGTCGTTCTCCGATTGGGTGGTTTGATGCTTTCGAGGTGAAACCTTGGGGTACGAATTTGTTGAGAGAGTCTTTGGCAAAGTGAAGTTGATTCAGGAAAAGCTTCTAACAGCTCAGAGAAGGCAAAAGGAGTATGCGGACCGAAAGGTTCGTGAACTAGAGTTTATAGTTAGCGAGGAGGTTCTGTTGAAGGTTTCACCCATGAAAGGTGTGATGCGATTTGTGAAGGAGGGAAAGTTGAGTCCGAGGTTTATTGGTCCTTTCGAGATTCTCCGTCGTGTTGGAGAGGTGGCTTACGAGTTAGCTTTTCCACCAGGCTTGTCAGGTGTTCATCCGGTATTCCATGTTTCTATGTTGAAGAAATCAATTCAAACGGTTCTTATATCATTTAGTGGGATTCGATATTGTTCGATCAGAATCTATCCTTCAAGGAAGAGTCAATAGCGATTTTGGATAGGCAGGTGAGAAAGTTGAGGTCTAAGGAGATTGCTTCTGTTAAGGTGCAATGGAAGCACCATTCCGTTGATGAGGCTACTTGGGAGACCGAGGCAGATATGCGAGAGAGATATCCCCAGCTTTTCACCAACTCAGGTACCTTTCTTTTGTTTTGCTTCTTCTCCGTTCGAGGACAAACAATTGTTAGTTGGTATCTGATGTAACGATCCGTCTAGCCCTTACGCGAGATTTTGACCCTTTTATCCCCGTTAACCCTTTCCCTAACCCTGTTAGAGTGATTTTGACCCGCAGAGATGGGCGACACGGTTCCCCGGGTCATCGGGTGAGTTTTGATAGGATTTGAGAAAGTTAGAACTTAAAGTGAAAAATGTTTGACCAATAGTTGACTTTTGGGAAAATGGACTCTTTTGAGAATTCTGTCGATTCCATAAGGTCCGGAGGGTCGATTATGACTTGGTGGGATGTTTGGTTTGGTTCCCGAGGCTTTCGGGAGCATTTTATACCCTTGATTGGAAACTCAATTTGGGCCGCTTGGGGATTGATTGGGTCAAGGTGACCACCGTTGGGAATTTCGAGGTCACGGTTGAGTTCATAGCGTGTTTTTACATATATCTGCATTTTCAGTTTGTATCCAGGTGGTTCCGGGTGGATGTCGGCATTTTGGGTGAAACTTGGTGAAAACTAGATTTTCTATTGCCTCGCTTCCCCCTCTGAGGGTCCACCCATGCGGGACTTGGCCCGCAGACACGAGATGCCTAGGCATTAATGAGGTCTGCCACAACGGATGAAAATCGGCCCAGGCGGGAGCGTATAAGCGGATCCTTGACCGCATAAGCGGGGATCGCTGAGCTGATTTCCCTTATAATTCCCAATTCGAACCATTCTTCTCCCAATAACCAAATTAAAACCCTATAGAGTTTTGGAGGCAATTTGAATAGCTTTAGAGTTGAAGCATCTTTTAGGAAGTTCCCTTGACCTTAATTTATGTTTATTTATTGTCTAAGTTAGAATCTATAATGAAATTAAAGGGGGTTAGTTGGAAAGTTAGGGTTTCTTCCTAATTTGGGAGTTTTTGATTAAAAATTGAAATGGATCATTTCTTGAGTCTATTTATCAATTGAGGGATAGTATTGGACTTCCTAAGATTGGATTAACCGATTTTTACATAAAATTCCTATTTTGCCCTTGTGCGCTCGATTTTCCTCTTTTAAATAGTTGTTTTCGATTCGATTAGTGTTATAGCTTTATGGATGTCGTTAGTCTCCATTAATTATATAGGATGCGTTATTGAATAGACTTCGATCTTTCGGAAGCTCTATAGAAGGGCAAGGTTCAAGATGTATAGTTCGTGGCACCCGCTCGGCATCGAGGTAGGCTACGATTTACCTTTCGGTTAGACTCCAATTAGTGAAGCATATGTAGAACTTAGCTATTGACGGGGAAAGCATGCTAGGCATTCGGGTATGAAGTTGGGATGTAATTCTATTAGGTTGGTTGTTGTTGTTTGTGGGCTTGTCGTGTTGTTATTATGATTTGGGCTTGTCGTCTTATTTGCTATGTGGTGATTTGTGTATGCATTCATCTCTCTTTGTTTAAGTCACTTATCATCAAAAAGAGGAAGAATCATGAGATTAGGCTTGAACTATAATGTGTGCTTATGATAAGACACGAATGATATTTGATTTTGATTTATTGATTGATTATGGTATCTTGCATGGAATACACTCTCATTTCATGTGATGCATTGATATAAACTGTGACCTGGTACTGATGTTGATAAGTGAGACAAAGGAACATCCGAGGTCTTTGTCGGATTATATATGAAAGAGACGAGAATCTGTGATCTGAGGTTGTTACCAGAGCGGAATGTGATATATTCGTTGTCCGAGGCTTCTTGCCGGGGCGAGAGAGTACATGGACTTCACGGGTCCCCTATGGGTCATGACTATCGAGACGTGGAGGTTTTCGTCCATAGCATGTGTGTATAGGTTTGAGGTATTTGGCCAATGCATTGCATTGCATATGCATTCACTCTTACATCCATTATTCATTGTTGAGTTGTACTTGGTATTGATATTGAGATGATTTCATTGTTGATTGGTTTGTTAATGTACTTGTTTGCTTACATGTCTACTTGTTGAATCTTTATTCATATATGTGAACTAATTATTGTCGGCCTATGATACCTACCAGTACATAGTATTTGTACTGATACTACCTTATTGTACTCTATTCTGAGTGTAGAGTTTGCTCTTTTGGATCCACATCAGTACCTCGTGAGTGATTCCCGAGGCTTCTAGTGTGAGTTTCTAGGGTGAGCCATGTTCCAGATCCGCAGCCCAGAAAACTCTTCTTTTATGACAGCTATTCTTTGTTTCGAGATAGTATTTCAGACATTTATGTATTTCCCATATTCAGACTTATATTAGATTTATAGTAGCTCTTGTACTGTTATAGACTAGATCTCTTTTGGGTGTCGTAGTATTTTCCGCAATTATAGCTATATTTATACATTGAGACTGCTTAGATATTTTTGCTTCTTATTGATATGCTTAAAATGAATATTGAATAAGGGAAGGGTTCGCCCACCAGAGAGGTTTAGTGTGGGTGCCCTCTCGAGCCATGAGTTGGGTCGTGACAAGTTGGCATCAAAGCCTTAGGTTACCCGGTCTTATAAGTACAAGAGCATCTCTAGTGAAGTCTTGTGGATCGGTACGATGAGCTCCGTACTTATCTGCGAGAGGCTATAGGACATTTAGGAAACTTCAAATTCCTTCATTCTTTCGTGCTACTTTATTCAAATTGGTATCTAGAATATTCAAATTGGTATCTAGGATATTGTAATTGATATCTGATTTCACTTCTATTCTCTCACAAATGGTAAGGACCCGTGCTATTATCGCGAGGGATGATATACCCAAGCCCGCTGTTGGGGACGGAGCACTAGGACGAGCCCGAGGCCGAACGAGAGGCCGTGGCAATGGCAGAGGCCGTAGTGCAGCACCTGCCAGGGGCAGGGCCCTTGAGGTTGGTCAGAGACGAGCTAGATCCTTATGTCCAGAGCCTGAGCATTAGCCCGCAGATGAAGGAGAGCTGGGAGCAGCCCAAACTCAGCTCGAGGTGATTTCTACTCCTATGCTTCAGGACACCATGGTCCATATTATGCATTATCTTGATAGGATGCAGGCAGTGGGTGCAGTCTGGCCCTTCTAACCACTTCGGGAGGGTCGTATACTAGAGCGGGAGTACAGATTCTGAAAGCGGGGCCGGACTCGGGGGATGTTAACTGTAATGGCTCCCGAATCCCGGCACACTACGTGTGCTTCTGAGCTTTATTGTCGACCTTCTGTATGTTGGGGATCATTAGGAGATATTTGCCAGATTTATTAAGATGGAGCCGTCGAAGTTCTTTGGTACTCCATCTGAGGATGCCTATGAGTTTTTACTTGACAGTCATGAGAGGTTGTACAAGATGGGTATTGTTGATTCACATGGGGTTGATTATGTATCTTATCAGTTTCAAGGTGATGCTAAGGTGTCGTGGAGGTCTTTTGTCGAGTGTCCGCTAGTTGGGTCTCTTCCATTGTCTTGGGTTCAGTTTCATCAGGTGTTCTTGGAGTAGTACTTCCCCCTCATCTTAGGGATATGAGGAGAGATGAGTTCAACAGCCTGGAGTAGAGGGGTTTGTCTATTGCTGAGTATGAGGCCCGATTCCTTTCCCTAGCTCGCTATGCTGTTCAGTTGATTCCTACCGAGGCCAAGAGGGTTAGGAGGTTTTTCAGGGGATTGGTACTCCCATTGCACTTGGCTTGTCTTCAGCTTGTTGCCATAGGGTCTTCATTCTAGTCGGTGGTGGATCATGCTATGAGAGTGAAGTCTGCTAGGCTCCGAGCACACGGTGGGGGTCGCGATCAGGTTGGCAGTTTCGGTGGTTATGCTTCTAGAGGTGGGGGCCAGTAAGTCAGGAGTCACCAGCATTATTGATACGCTCAAATTACACCTATTAGTGGCGTAAAGCGGACGTTGTCAAATATAGTAACCCAAACAAGGTTGGGGTCTAATCCCACGGGAAATATAGAGAGAAAAAGGTACTAATTATTTATGCAACTAATCTCTAGAAACTTTAATATTATTCTGAATAGTGTAGAGGAGAGGTTTGGTTTGTATTCGCTATTTTGAAGTATTTGGAATCTGTTTGGATTGAAAGAACCAAAGTTGTGTCCCCTCTGTGATTAGATGTTATGCTATGGGTATCAATATGATATATTTCTAATAGGTCGGGGTTTTGTATGCACTTAATCTCTAATGCAGTTCCTAATATTTTCCAATAGTTAGAAAGTATTTCTTTTCACGATTTTCCCAAATGTAGAAAAGTTGCAAGTAAGACCGATTAAATATGCCAAGTGGAACTCATCTTATCCCTAAGTGAGTTCATTAAGCGGAGGGTTAGCGCCCGAGTCCTTGTTATATTATTTCAACTCACACCCTAGTTCATCTTTCCAAACAAACTAGGGTTTGTGCATAAGCAAGTGTTTGCAACCACTAACTAACAATGAATATGAGAAATAATAAAACACATCACAACCCATTATATATATATATATACACACACAATGTTAGACACCCATTACATAACACCGATCATTTGGGTCCACCACTTTAATTAAAGAAACTATTCACACATAATGGTCACAAAAGTAAGCAATAAATGAGACATAAAGCTTACAAAGTGTGATAAAGATGATGGAAAATGGAATCTTATTGTCTTCACTAAGCTCCAAAAGTGGAGTAATCAATGCTCACCCACCAATGGAACTTTGTTCACGTGTGCAACAAAACCTGGCTGCCAAAAATAACCTAAAATGTTCTTTAAATAGGCTCCAAAACGCCACAACGGCTTGACAAAATTGCCTCGATAGAAGATCGACGGACCGTCAATCAATCGATGATCCGTCGCTTCCTCCGTCCTTTATTTCTTCAGTAATGTGATCCATTCAACGGTGCCGTCGACCAGTTCGACGCTCCGTCGAGTATTTCGTCTTTCTCTCTTCTTGTTGACAAATATTCTTCGACGACAAAAATGATGAAGCCCGATCGGTTCGTAACCGTCGATAGCTGCGATCACTTTGTTTTCTTCAACTAAGGCCATCACTAGAAAATTGAGTTTATCGACGCCTCGAGTTGACAGATCGTCGATTCTTCATTTCTGGCAAATTTTTCCTTTGTTATTTGTTTTTTCTTTTGGGCCATCGTCTTCCTAAAACACAACAAAAACATATTAACATAAACGTACTTACTTGAAAACAAAATTCATAGTGAAAAGGCGTCAAATGTGCCAAATCCGCGGCACATCATTATCTGCCGCCTCATCAGTCGGTGCTCATGACTTGTGGTCTTTCGAGACAGAGTGGTTGCGGTGCGGGGCACACTTTTAGAGGTTCCTTTTCCCGACCTGCAGACTGTGGTGGTTATTCCGATTCTTCGGCTTCTGTGTCACAGCCTAGGGAGGTTAAATGCTATGAGTGTGGTGACTTGGGCCACTTTGCCAGAGAGTGTCCTAAGCCTAGATAGAATAGGGCCCAGCAGGGTTCCAGATTTCAGACTCCTAGAACCCCAGCACCTTCAGTCAGCAGGGGTGGACATTCGAGCAGGGGCGGGCTCCGACAGGCCTTCGTAGTTCTCAGTCTGCTAGAGGTGGATATGTCACACCCTGATCTTACCGGGGTGTGATGGGCACCACCCGTATTCGGAGCGAGCGAACCCGGCCGCTCTTATTACTCACATATTCTCTTTGGATGCTTAAATTAAATAAAGGTAAAATACATAGTAAAATTTTCAAAATTTCTTTTTGACGTTTCCCAATTTAAACACGATTACTATAAGCGTAAAGACTCGTAACATAATGCGTAATAAAAATATATTAGCTAATGGACCCACTCTCCCGACACTGCGGACTCGCGACTGCGTAAAGTCTCTAACTTTGAACAAACGCACCGACATATAATCGACTCGGCGGCCTCCGGTACAAATGGAGCCTACCAACTCCGGTTGGAACTCGTAATAGCTCTTACTTGTCGAGTGTGCACTGCGCGGCATGAAACGCGAGCGCTCACAAAAGGGGCGTCGGTCGAGTAATGTGCGAGTATGTAAGGCATGAATAGTATCACGAGACCATAATAGAGACCATAAAACACAACTAGGAGAGTGGTATAACACCGTATCTCGTTGTTTGTCTACCATGACATATATTATGCAAGTTAGCTTTACCTTTGGAGTACTATATAGATACTGCAAGTAAAGCCGACCGTGCGTGGTGCGGTGTTATGCGCCCGACCATATAGGTGCGGTGGACTACGCCCGAGCCATATAGGTACGGTGTGACGGTTCTATGGAGTAAAGGAATAATTTGTCATCGAGTGCCCCTTGGGGCGGATGCCATGCGTACTAGCTTTTAAAAAAAAAAAAATGTAAATATCCGTAAGTAAAGCGCCCGACCACGTAGGATCGGTGTATAACTGCCCGTCCATATAGGAACGGTGTATAAGCCCGCGTCCAGGCCTCCCGCGTCCGGGGTATAATCTGCCCACTGCAGTGGTGTGTCTGCCCGGCCGCCCGTTGGACGGCACGGTGTCATAAAATAAATCATGTGTAAACATAAAGCATGCATGAGAGCCCAAGTGAAAACTACAACTCTATCGGAGTGACGTAAGGTCGGTAACCTCCGATTACATTATGGAATAATCAGGATGCCCCTACGACTTGAAGGAACAATTATAAGGCGAGACTATTAATCGAGGATGATATCAGGAAAACATAAAACGGGGTCATGACATATCATTTCATATACTTTGAAACCTTTAAAATAGTCATTATCCAAAATAGCTTAACATTTCATATCGTCGTATTCACGGTACGAACATATCCTTGACATATTCGTTCTAGTCATTTTCTCATGTCTAGCATCATTATTGTCATCATAAAATTATAGTCGTTGCTTCAACCATAAAACTTTCAAGAATCTTAAAACTTGGATTTTGGAGAAAAATGGACATTTTGGAAAACATTCATAAACTCTTAGGATGGAAAATCATGCTTTGGAATCATAACCTCTAACTTTTGAAAATAAAGACGTTATGGGAACATTTATAAAATCGCAACGTATGATTCATGCCATAGAAGGAAAAAGGACGAGCCTTAACATACTTTGTCTCACGACCAACTAGCTACGCTTAATCGTCCAAGCTCGCTACCGCTATTCTACATTCAAGAAAATTGACGCCATTAGATTCATTAGATTCATTATCATGTGCCTCTCTTAACCCTTCAAATACATTTACTTATAATATGCCGAAATTTCGGCAAGCATCTCCCCGTAACTACACCGTCCCGAGAATATGGCTCGGCCCAATTCATCCATTAACAACAATCCGGGAATTCAACCCGGCCAAACTATCAACAATACCAATAATTATTCTAGCAACACTTCAACATTCAATTCTATTCAATTCAATTCAATTCACATGACTTTCAAAACGATTCAATCAACATACTAATCCATCCAACATTTTCCAACTCCAATAAAACCAATAACAATACATTTCCTTTCTTCCAAATTCATGAAATATAACAACCACACATTAACAATATCATTCATGCAAATATAAGAAATCATACTAACATCACCTTAAGCTTCTTCAATAATCCCCAAACAATTTCCACTTCAATTTAAACCATTAAATCTTCATTTAACATCATAGAATCCACAACACAACAACCAAAATACTAAATAAAATTAGCTCATCATACCCCACCAAAAGCCCTATCACGGCTACCACATCAACTTATAGAGCAAAACGAATTTATATCGCTATTTCTTAGTTCTAATCCGTTAAATCTTTAAATAAACTTGTTAACAATGAAAAAGGAGCCTTCATATTACCTTAAGTATGCAGCCACCACGTTGTCACTCTCCTCCTTGGTTGATTTTTAGCTCAAATTGAAGACAACGACGTACGACACTTTTCTCTTCATGGGCTTCGGAATTCGGGGCTCGGATTTTGGTCAAAATTGGTTTTCTTCTCAGGCTTTTTATCTATCTCTCTCAGAATTTTCTGGTTGTTTCAGATCTTAAAATGAGGAGGGAAGGCCTGAAATATCACTTATATAACATGGGTCATGGGCCTAACCGGTTGGGCCCGAGTTAGGCTTTAGCCCATGACCTTTCGGTCTTAAAACGTACATATCTCCTTGTCGCAACGTCACCTGGGAACCCACGACCTATGGTTGGAAAGTTAATTCACTTATATACAACTTATATTTCTTGGTAGGTTTCAAATTCCAAACTTATTATACCGTTTTTGCCTCTCGAAGTCGGATTCGTCGAAACGTTTTCTTAAAAATATTCGTTTGGAGGACTTCCGCTTTGATTCGGCTCAAGGTCCTTCTTGAGTTGTGTTCAACTTTACATGTGTGCTTCATATAACTTGTCACATGTCCCAAAAAAAAATCTCGATGTGTGGGCCCACCTCGGCTCGCAAATAATCCGACGTACGAAAATACGAGATACAACACTATCAACGTGAGTTTAAATTATGTAGCAACAACATGATTGTCAATTTTTCTTGAGGAAGCACGTGTCATGCTCATGCTCTAAAAATGCGGGGTATAACAGGATATCAGCCTGGTAGGGGCGGTTCTCAGGGTTCTAGGGGAAGAGCTCAGTCAGGCCAGAGGGCCGAAGTGATCCGCAGTCTAGTGGCAGATGGGTCCATTGTTATACCTTTCATAGTAGACCAGAGGCGAAGGTTCTAATGTAGTCATCACAGGTACCATTTCTGTTTGTCATCGGGCAGGTTCGATTTTTTTTAATCCGAGTTCTACCTTCTCATATGTGTCTACCTAATTTTCTACTGGGTTGGATATAACTTGTGATATTCTTGGTGTGTCTATTCCGGTTGGAGATTATGTGATAGTAGATCGAGTCTATCGGGCTTGTGTGGTTACTTTTATGGGCTATGATACGTGGGTAGACTTGGTGATCCTTAGTATGGTAGACTTTGATATTATCTTGGGCATGAATTGGTTATCTCCGTATTATGCAATCTTGGACTGTCAAGACAGTCATGTTAGCTATGCCCAGCATTCTGTGTTTGGTGTGGAAGGGCACTCCTAGCCCTGCTCCTAAGAAGATCATCTTGTACCTCCGGCAGAAGAAGTTAGTGGATAGAGAATGTTTAACCTATTTGGCTCATATTCATGATACGAGCATGGATATTTCTTCCTTGGAGTCTGTTCCTATAGTTAGTGAGTTCGTAGAGGTCTTTCCAGCAGACTTTCCTGGTATGCCGCCTGTATATGACATCGACTTCTGTATCGATTTGGAGCCAGGCACTCAGCCTATTTCTGTTCCACCTTGCCGTATAGCTCAAGCTGAGTTGAGAGAGTTAAAAGAACAGTTGCATGATCTGTTGATCAAGGGGTTTAGGTGTCCTAGTTTGTCCCCTTGAGGTGCTCCCATGCTATTTGTGAAGAAGAAGGATGATCCTATGCGGATGTGTATCGATTATTGGCAATTGAAAAAGGTTACTATTTCGAACAAGTATCTGATACCCTGTATAAATGACTTATTCAATCAACTTTAGGGTGCATCGGTCTTCTCTAAGATTGACTTGAGGTTAGGTTATCATCAGTTGAAGATCCGAGCAGAGAATATTTCGAAGACAGCCTTCAGGACCCGTTATGGTCATTATGAGTTTCTGGTTATGTCGTCCAGGCTTACCAATGCCCCCGCAATATTTATGGATTTGATGAATGGGATCTTTAAGTCGTATTTGGATTCGTTCATGATTGCGTTCATTGATGACCTCTTGATTTATTGTCGAAGTAAGGAAGAGCATGGGAAGCACTTGAGGATCGTGCTTGGTCTATTGAAGGAAAAGAAGTTGTATGCCAAGTTTTCTAAGTATGAGTTTTGGCTCAGGTCCATGGCATTTCTGGGCCATGTTATGTCTAAGGATGGGATTATGGTTGATCCCAAGAAGATCGATCTTGTTAGAGATTGCGCGAGGCCTACTTTAGTTATTGAGATTCGTAGTTTCGTTGGTGTCACGACCCAGCCGGTGGGCCATATAGACAGCTCATGAATATCGTAGTTAGTTCAACCATCATCACCAGTGTTCACAAGTATAAGCCAACGAGACTACTGAGATATTATACAGTAATAAAAACTAAAGGTGAACATCGACGACGCATACATATGTCTAGAGCCTACGCATACATGAACCCATAAGACGGGGCGGGCTTCGCCGTACCCAAGTAATATATGTACAAAGGACTAGTACCAAAAGACTACGGCTCCGGAACAAGCTGGGCGCTTCACCAGATGGAGCTCTTAGGGATCAAGTCCGTCGATCTGCCCACCTGCGGGCATGAACGCAGCGTCCACAAGAAAGGACGTTAGTACGAATAATGTACTGAGTATATAAGGCATGAATAACAACATAATAAGAATATAGAACAAAACATGAGATAAGAATAAACTGTATATCTGATTGCCTCTTAAGGCGAATATCATGCATGCTTAGTCTTTTCATAAAAACATTTCTCATACATCTGTAACAGAATAGTGCTGCGGATCGTGCAGCCCGATCCATAAATATTATATTGCTGCGGAATGTGCAGCCCGATCCATAAATATTTTATATGATATTGCTGTGGAACATGCAGCCCGATCCATACCCATATATCCCACGTCTGGGCATCCCACGTCCGGGACGATGTCATGATATACCAACTGATTAGGTGGCTATGTGTATATAACGCCTCGCCCTTTTCCCATATCCCCTATATATATAATGTAAGTAGCCCAAATAAACGTTACCACTTTATCGGAGTGACGTAAGGTCGATAACCTCCGATTTATTTTATGGAGCAATCATCATCGCCATATCTCACCTTGAAGGAACAATTATTATAAGGTGAGATCAACAACAATGAATAAAATCGAGAAATCATGAAATAAGCTCAATAATGTCTTAATAGCATTAAAATCATAAGCTTTGGAATTTAAATTAGAATCA
>NC_081353.1:56425961-56431290 GCF_029784015.1 Lycium ferocissimum | reverse complement strand
CATTAAAAAATTTAATATCGTAATAAAACTTCTTCAAGTTCAGCGTTATTCAATTCCCACAATTCCTTACCAAAATGATTCATGACCATAACTATGGCATAAAACCGTATGCGTTCTCATATTATACTTCCGTAACGTCATTTGTATCAGCTACAACAAGATTTTACTCATAATATACCAAGGGTCATAATTCATGTTAAACTACTATTCAAAAGTACCATTATTTTCACGTTTGAGCTCCATATTCTACTTTCTTCCATAATAAAAGTCTTTCAACCCCTCAATATTTTTAATATCATGAAATGATCACAAAACTCACCTTTGATTGTGTAGGGATGGGCTTTTGATGAAGATACTTCACTTGGAGAAAACCCTAGCTCCACTTCCAAAGAATTTCGACTCCCAACAACCTAGAACTCCCTTGCACTTGATTTCCTTGAATTGATGATATTGATCTTTGATTTCCTCGAGTTCTTATAAATGAAGTGTGTGGAATGTTCTGGACAGTGTGCAGAGTAATGGAGAAGTTGGAAAATGAGAAATTAGAAGTGGGATCACATTTTTATACATGGAAAAAGTTCAGCCCGTCGGGACTTATACGAACCCTTATATGGTCTGTTTAAGTGTCCGTATTTCATCATCAGGGAAAACATCTTTTCTGTTGAGTTATACGGACCATATAAGTGGTCGTATAACTCCACTTTAATTAAATCATTTCCGTCGTTTCGTTTGATCTCCAATCCTTATGGAACCTTCTTGGCACTTGTTCAACACTTCATTAGCAATCTTAGGGGCGTTATAACTCTTCTTCAAGACATCCTTAAGTCAACCTTAGTTCGGTCCTTTGCAAAACCCTTCCAAAACACGACGTATACTTAACATTCTTCAACGAACTCTCTTCTCTTGCTTCAAACGTCTTTGGAATCATAATTAGAACTGTTAAGTACTACTTCTTACTTGTAGAAATATAATATACTTTTCACCTTGCGTTAGTCTATCTACCATACAACGACATGAAATTTTTTGAGGTGTAACATAGTCATACATTCACATTCACATCTAGGTGAGCCACATGGCTTATCAACAAACTCTATGCCTCAATAATGCCATTTCCAACGGCTAAAATACTTTTATATCAACATCAACAACTATGCCCATTTACATATACACAAGCCGACCAGGCTAGCAAAATAATGTACAAAATATGAGCGGAAAGGCTAAAAAACATCTAGCTATACATAACTGTCTACGAGTCTCTAGAGAGAGTATGTAACATCATAGAGACGAGACAGGACCCCACTATGCCCATATGTATATACACAAAAGAATAGTACCGACAGCTGCAGCTCCAAATCAAATGGGGCTCCTCTATACGGTCTGTATAAGTGACTGTATAATCCCATCGGGGATTGGCCTTCTCTGGAATCTTATACGGACAATTATACGGACCGTATAAGTGGTCATATAACCCATATTTTCCAAACTCGCTCTCGTTGATTTGTTTGACCTCCAATCCTTGTGGAACCTTCTTGATACTTATATAACACTTCATTAACCATGCAATAGGCCTTATAGCAGCCACTCAAGACATTACTAAATAAATATTTACTCAATTATGGCGAAAACCTTTCCAAACATGACTTACATCCCACTTCCTCCAACGAACTTAGTTTCACATATTCATATGACTTCAAAATTTTATGGTATGCACTTTAAGCTATCTAATACTTTCCTTAATCTCGTAAGGACTTCTTATTCACCTTAAGCTCACATTAGTGTACTCGCAAGCCAACAATCCAAAATCTCCGAGATATAGCATAATTGTAGGACATCAAAGGTATTTAAAAGGAAATACACCTCTGGAAAATCCAGTAATGTTTTCAACCTCTTGAAACAAAGAAGCTGTTGTATTCTAATGCATGTAGAAAGAACATTTGCCCCATTAATCAACTGCCCTGACACCTTCTCATATTCCTTGAATACAAACATAATCATCTCCAAAGAAACCTTATCAGCAGAAGCAAAAAATGATAGTATCATCATCATAGGCCCAAAGGGTTCAAATTGGCACTCCACTTGGGCATTCCATAGCTTCTGTATTGCTCTTCCTCAAATAAAGAGTTAAGGCATCTTGACAAAACTTTTGCAGCTAGTAAAAATAAAGAAGGTGACAGTGGATCACCTTGCTTTACTCCTAGTAGAATGAAAGAAACAAAAATTGACCATTCAACGAAGACATACCAATCATGACCAACAATCTCCAAATCTGATCACAAATTCTCTTGGAAAGCGCATTTTCTCAGAACCTTAGTCAAATATAGCCATGACACTCTATCATATGCCTTAGCCACATCTAAATTTATAACAGCATTTGCTGGTCTTCCTCTCTTCCTAATATCAGTCATTATTTCTTGTCTAAGCAATACATTTTCAATAATACTTCTTTCTTTAACAAAACCTGATTGATTACTGGATATCAACTATGGCAAAATACTATCAAGCCTCCAATGTACCACTCTTGAAATCAGCTTATTGGTAAAATAGCTCAAGCTGATAAACGAGATCAAGAAAACTTTGAACAAGTGGTTTCTTTAAGGACAAGATTAGTATGAGTAATTGATTTAGGAAGATGCCCTTCATAAAATTCCTCGACCAACGTAAACACATCCACACCTATTATATCCCCAAATATGCATCATACCGTACTCGAAAGTCCATCTGGACCACAAGCACTGTCACCCTTAAGCTCAAATACTGCACTTTTTACTTCTTCAAATGTAGGTAAAGCACACAACTGATCATTGCACTCATCAAAAACCAATCTAAGAATGAGCTTGAGCATGCTAAAGTCATAATTAGATCCCTTTTGTAAAAACTGATTATGAAAGAAGTTGACTGCCCCATCTGCTGTATTTTCTTAAGTTTCTAACCATACTCCATCTAATTGCTGAATCCTTTTAATTTGTAGCCTCTTTATTCTTCGATTTACAATACTATGTGTCACACCCCGAACCATGGCCTAAACGTAACACGACACTCGGTGCCTTACCGCATGTGACCAAGCGAACCACATGACTTGCTGAATCATCACGAGGCATAACATGAGCGGAATACGACATAAACACGATGAGCCTTAATAAACATGAGATTTCAAAATATCAAATAAAATACTTGTAAAAAAATATGAATATGGATTGTCATAGATAATCAGCCAACGATTGCTATACGACTATGAACATATGACGTAACATAATTGTCTAGTCTATGAAACCTCTAACATGAGTTTGAACTGCTAAACATACTTACTGGGACAAGGCCCCAAAAGATAACTAAATGCATAACTATCATAAAAGTAAATAATGACTAAATACCGAAGAAGATGGGGCTCACCAAAAGCTGATACGTGGATGATCCTATAGAGTAGATCTGTCGTCCTATAAGTCCGTACCTGCATCATGAAATACAGGCCCCCCGGGCAATAGAAAGGGGATGTAAGCACATTGAATGTACTGGTATATAAAGCAACTGAATGAAATAACATGGGACATGAAATAACATGATAAGAAGTGAAACTGAAACTGAAGTCTGGTCATGAACATGAATACATATAGATATAACATGAGTAAAAACATTATAAGTAGGGAGAGCAATAAATATAACCGACAACATTGTTTGGTAGTTGCGTCCTACCAGTAGAACACTCAGTCCTTTCCAGGGATATGAGATTTAATAATAGTAGGAATAGATCCAGTCATTATGATAGATCATCCTAAGCATGGGTGGAGCGATCCTTATCCTACAGTGGCTATGTAGTTTCAGGTTGTTTGAAGCTTTCTCGGTAATTAATGCAACTCCCAACAAAATGAACATAGAAAATAAGTGGGACTTGCTGCCCATGGCTTTTCATGAAATCATAACTTGAATGTACATGGATATCATTCGTATTATTCTTGCATGAACTTATAATTATAAAACATATATAGCTTTTCTTGAAAATATCATAATAGTTCATAAACTTGCATGTAAGAACCCATGGAATGTAAAGTATGGGTTTTCATGGATTACAAACAGATTCTCAATAATCATAATGATGTATCAAGAGCACAATGAAGAATTTATAACAATTTAATACATAATATAACATGGGGCATGGACCTAGGGTTATCATGAACATGGTTAAAAACCCTAGTTTTCGTAAAGCTTCATACTTTTATGGAAGAAGAGGCGTGGGGAAGAACAATGATGCTTTCACACGTAGATAATAGCCCTACATACCTCAATCGCTCCAAAAACTTGAGAAAATTCTGAATCTTGAAAAAGAATTCCAAACGCTTTGAATTTGAAACATTAAGAAGAGTTTTCACTGTTTTTCGTAGCTACTGTTCATAGCTCAAACCACACTGCTCCGGACCTCCAAATCCGATCTCCACCGTTCATATTTCAGAACTATATGTTGTGACCACTCAATTAAAATTTGGGCTCGATCCAACTGTAAATTATCGGGAAGGGCCAATTGAATATGACTGGTCGGAGTAGAAGTCTACGTAAAATACTAGGGTTTTCCCTAACTCTTTACTACTCTTGATTTTATAGGGTAACGGAATGGATGGATTTATTCTAGTGTTTAGCAATGATGAAATATTGTAGAATACAAATGTTCTTGATTAAAATATTTACCTTAGAGGGAACCTTAGGAAACTAGATTACCAAACCAAACTCTTGAAGGTTTCTTGATTTTTCTTGATTGCAAGAATGAGTTTCATTGTTCTCAAAAGATTGATGCCTAGGTTCTTTAGAGGAGGGAGGTGGAGAGATAAAGAATAGTCTCTTAGGGTTTAGAATAGTGTTATGGATGTTTTTACTTCATAAAATAATAATATAAGGAGTCCCAATTCGAGTAGGAAAAGGCTCATAACGTAACCCAAAATCTGAAAATTCTGCTCCGACCAGTATTAGTAAAATAGGTATAACTCTTAGCACAGAGGTTCATTGGATCTCCACAAAATACCGTTGGAAAGATATTTAAAAGGGCTACAACTTCATGTTTCAAGCTTTGTAAAATTCTCAATAAATAAAGGGGTTACGGGTTCCTGAAGTAGGCCTGTCGACTATTTTTGCAAAAACGTACAAACTTTCAAATTCTCCGCTAAACTCCAAGGATACTAGTCTGACCTTAGTTCTAAGACACGGGATGTAATAGACTTGATTAGTTTTCCAGAACACTTTCTACACCTCCCATCTTTGGGTTAAATATATTATCATCTTACGAGTCAAACCTTGCCCCAAGGTACGAGGTGTTGCTAACATCTTCCCTGGGATCATTCATCCC
>NC_081353.1:56398911-56425861 GCF_029784015.1 Lycium ferocissimum | reverse complement strand
TATGTTTATGTGGAGCTAAACTCTTTAGTTCTAGGGTTTTGGCTCAAACATGAAAGTTGACGTTTGATTATCGTTTCTATCTATTGATTTTTCATCTTTGGATTATTTATTTATTCTTGGTCTTCATTGTTTGATTATTTGACGAAATAGTTGAGCAAAATCTGTGGCGTGTGATTGAACTAGGGATAGGGAATTTGCATGCGTAATAAGAATAAATAGAGCTTGTTCGATATAATCGTTTCGCTAATGAGGATAGGAATATACCCTTTAGCCTTGCTTAGTTGAATACGAAGAAGTAAATGCGTTCTTGTTACCTCTGGTGACCATAGGAATATAGGCGTTATAGTAGCATCTACAGGCTTGTAAGCAAATTGGAAGATACTCATAAAGTTATAATAAACCCGTCAACTAGTAACCCATAGGTAGAATGATTTGAAGACTCAACTGGATTGTTAGTGGTCATAGCCCTAGATCTATCTCTTCTCGAATAAAAATCCGCTCTTTCTTGGTTGAAGTTCATTATTTGTTTTCTTTTATTTTTAGTTAATTTATAAATATAAATTTGAATTTTATTTCTTGTTTAGATAATTAGTATCGTTTAATTTAGTAAACAGTTAATCATAAGTCTCTGTGGGTATGATATCTGGACTTAAAAATCCTATATTACTTGCACGACCGCGTATACTTGCATGTGCGTTTGGGAGCAACACAAGGTTAGACTAGGGGCGTACCAAGCCCCTAGTTTGGTCATTTTCACCCATGACTGGGCCTTCTGCGCGCCTTGCTATCTTCCCTTTTGTCTTCCCGAACTCTCTTTTGAAGTAGTATTCCTGCTTGAGCCTTAGGCCCAAGAGGGTGGTTTTCATGCATTTTTATCCGAGAAGCCGCGTGATAGGAGGGGGGGGGGGGGAGGGGAGGGGAAAGAAAAAGTTATAAAACACCGGTTAGTTTATAATCGCTGAACTTATCACTAAGGTAAATAACTAAAATTAAATACACACACATTGGATGATGTAGAATACACACACACACACACACACACACACACACACACACACACACACACACACACACACACACACACATATATATATATATAAGGCAACCTATACTTGTTCTATACTTGCCCCTTTTCCCTACTCAAGTTATCCTAGACTTAGGCATGGCATGGGGACTCGGTCTGGATCCCATATATTCGATGTCACACAAGTTCCAAGGGGTTCAGAGAACCCCAGGCATGGCTAACACCGGTAGATTAAGACAACCCCGAATTACCACGCTTGGCCTTGGATTCATCTGGGCCTCATTGAGAATGGACAAAGAGAGTATAGATTCAGAGACCATGGACACAAATAATCTACTAATGGCTTAAATGAAGTCATGGGAACTGCATATTGATACAATTCTCCAAGAGAAAATCGGACATTACAGCATAGAACTTGATCAAATCAACTTCAACTTTTTAAAAAAAAGAAAAAGGACAAGCAGCCAGAGTTGCAACAGAAATGCAGAGGAAATAAACAAGTAGTTCCCAAGAGGGAAATGCAACAAATCAAACTTGCATAGGCTTCAAACAGTCTAGTTCAGATTACAGCCAACCTCAAAAATATACTCACGTAAGCACCTTACAAATAACAATTGACTTATTAATCTAAACCTCAACAGGATCAAACTTAAGCTGGCACTGCCCAGCAGGTATTTTGAAGTAAAGGAAGATATACATGATCTCACATAAGCAGCAATGTTGAACAAAAATAAGAAAAGGAATAATCACTCATGATCACACTTACAAAAATTAATTTTCCCAGAAGGAAGAGAAGCAGGAGGAAGAGAAAAAGCAACCAAGAACTAGAAAGTCATGTAACACACAGAGGACCAGTGGCACAAAATGGTGTGGGAGGCTACTCTTGACACTGGAAATGGAAAAGGGCAAAAGCCAAGCCACTAGGGAAATGAGTAGACATAAGACAAATGCAAGTCTTGGGGGGCAGGCATCACACACCCTAAATGCAGTAGCCAAATAAAATCACAATGTGATAAAAAGGGTCTACTCCTTGGATGTAAAACAGGAAGTTTTGAAAAAATCAGTGTCACTTAGTTACAAGAGCTAGGACAAAATGCTGGAAATAGGCTAGTGACTTAGGACGGCCTAGTTTTAACTCAATGCAAAAAGGGGGAGGGACAAGACAAGATGCAGCCATGGAGCAACACATACAAACAATGGACAGGTGAGGATCTAGACAACACTTAAACAGGTTTCAACAAGAAAAACAAAGCTTCCTAGACCCTACAGAGCCAAAGGTCTATAAGCCAGAAAGAGAGCAAAAGGATCACACAACAACCAGCCTGGATAGTTCAAACCCCAGACCATTTCTCCTTCCCATCAAGGCATAGTCAAACCACTCTCCCCTACCTGAAGCCTCTGTGAATCCCAAGATCATGAGGGGGAGGTTCAAAAAATGGAAGTAAGAGTTTCAGGCCCCTGAAAGGGAAATAGGATAGGGTGGGGTCATCACCTCCCCATCTCCTTTCCTGAGTCTCCTTTCAGCAAAAAGGGATCCTGGGCTCCACTGGTCATTACCTCCAGCTCATGCCCAGGCTCACCTTTTCCTCTCCTAAAACCCTTTCCCCCATCTTAATATACTCACCCTAATCATCTAGTGACAACACTAGGGGCTTTAGGCAGGCTTACCCACATTCAACCCTGTCACATCTTTCTTCTTAAACAAACTCATTTGGTCCAGGTCTACAGGCTCCTGGTGACTAAAATTAGTGGTAAATGCTAGGGGTAAATTTCTCAGAAGCACCATATCAAGCAGTGTTAAACTAACTAGTTCATGTGGACTAGGTTCAAGTTCCAGAAAACTGTTGACATCAAATCCAAATATAAGCACTGAGCATAATCACTCTTTTAGTCACAAAATGGACAAAATCAAACTAATCAGTCTTTAACATTTCCAAATTTAACCAAGAAAATGGCATGGTGTGAGGAGGAGGGGGGGGGGGTATATTTTTAATGACAATGATTCGTAAAAGAGGACACGATTTTTCTATTAGAATCAAGCCACACAAGTGAGACAACATTCAACAACAAGCAGGACATAGAGGCCACAAGACAATTTTGAAGATTTTGAGAAAGAAAAGAAAAAAAAAAACAAAGGTCAAACAAAGAAGGGAGGCACTCTCAGTTTGAAGAAAGGTAAGTCCATGTAACACAAGGAGAAAACTTTAGACTGAAAAACAAGTAAAATGGGAAAAAAGCACAAGCGTACACATAATTTTATTCCAAAAAAATGCAAGGACTATCACACCCTTTGCTAAGGCCAAATGGCTTTCCAGCCTAAAGTGTACACACAAACACCTCAATGAAAGCTTCACCAAATTCTAAGCAAGGTCAATCATCAGGAAACCTTAGCCTAGTTGACTAGTTTGTTACAGCAGTGAGGTCAAACAAGTGTAAAGGAGGACATTAAACTTCATGATACAAACCAAACTTGGACCAAATCACAAAAAAAAAATAAAAAAATACAAGGCTTGCCAGTTTTCAAAAGGAAAAAAAAGAAACCTACAGCCTATGCTAGGCCTATGGCATTGAGGACCTATTTATTTTATCATCAAGTTTGTCTGAAAGGAAGGGGGGGGGGGAGGGTGTCTGGAGTAAAACAGCCTCATGATTTAAAATTAATCTATAGATAGGTTTAAAGAACTTAGTCATCACAGGAGCGTTTGTCAACCAAAAGAGTTTGAAGAAACAACTTCTTTTTACAAGTTCAGTAACAAAGCAAACATCTAGAAAAAACTTTTTTTTTTCTTAACTTCCAAACTTAATCAACATCTTGACTTAAACAACCTAGTTATGTTGTGCATGCAAACTAAATGAAAGGGCACATAAGGGAGGACAAGGATGGATAATGAGAACAGTCAAGGCACAAAACCAATTCTCCTAAACTTATAGTGTTTGTTAAGTGATCACAACAAAAGGAAATCAATCACAAGGGCACAAAAAAAACCCATTTAGTTCTAAGTTGTTCCCAGATTTACAGTGTACTAAGTGATTATGTCCCAAATAGACAGACTTATCCATATTCGGGCAAAACTAGGGGGAGGAACAAGCATGACACCATCAGAACAATAGCCCAAACCCCACACACCACTTGATCCTTTTAAAGAGAATTATCTATCTTAAGTGGTCACAACACACATGAACAAAGATCCTCCTATTTTAAAGCCCATTTATCCCTTTGCACTACTTGTTTAGTCAAAAAAGCAAGAAAATAAAAGACTAGGTACCAAACTTATGCCAATTCTGTCAAAAACTCCTCAACACTTAGTAAAAACTTCAAGAGGAAACAAACAGGTTTGACCCCCCTTCCTTTCACTAAAAAGAATGATCCAATAAAAATAAGTAGAACAAAGCAAAATAGAGAGCAATTTACCCCCTCAGACCCTCTTCCTCAGTTTCCCCTTTACACTATGTCTAAGTGGAGCAAATTAACATGGAGAACAACCTTTTTATAAGAAAAACATCCTAGACCTTTTAGCAGAGTCCAAAACAATTCATAAATGAATTCATACACATTTAAGCAAATCTTGAGTTAGTTATTCAGAAGAAAATGTAGCTATTAAGCAAACAAAGGAGACAAAGAAGCTTATCAATATGGAAACACACCCAACCAGGCTCCAGTTACAGGTTTGCATTAAGTAAGCTCCCAAAGTCCACTCAGCATGGTCAAACAAATTCAAGAGAAAAAGGCCTGAATCCCATCATGCTCAGACAACACTCAAAGGGAAAAGGGAAGCAAGCACATGTAAATGCAGTTTTGAGAGAGAGAGGAAAGAAAAATGGAACACACCCATACCAGGCACTCCCAGTCTTAACTTTGATCATATGACACCAAACTGAACAAGGAAACTTAATAGCATCACAGATGACCAACCAAATGGACCAAGTTTAGCACATGTGAACTCAAACCAGGACTAATCCACAAAATGAAGCCAATTCCCAGGGGTCAACTATCAATTAAGCTAGACTATGACCAGAACTACCCTACCCTGGACCATTTAGTTTGCAAAAAGAACTAGGAGTAAGGACTATGTACATTTCAAATCAAGACATGACCCTTGCCTCTAATGTGAGCCTCAGTTAAGCAGAACCAAACAAATATCATAAGAAGGAACCTTTTGAACCTACTTTTTAAACTAAATTCCAACATAGTTTCATGTTCACTAATTCAAAAGAAAGGCAAATACTTAAAACAAATTCACTTTTCACAAAAAATCCCATTTTTATCTATAAAGGAGAACCAAGGACAAATCCAGGGAATACAATGGTCTGAGCTCAAACAAATCCTACCAACAACCATATCGTATCAAACATAGACTAAATTGCAGGGATACAAACAGAGACTAAATAAACAATATCATTAAATAATTAACACCAGCTCCCAACCTAAGCAAACTACTATTTATAACCATAATTAGCTAACAGAGATCATCATAACTACAAGACCTAACTAAAACAAGTAAAAACAAGTATTAAATAGACTGAAATTAAAATGAAAATAATAACAAGAGTAAGTGTTACCTTTTGTGGGCACGGCCTTAACCAAAGACGAATTTGGACGAATCTCTTCCAAGTCTCGAGCCCAAGATGCCAAAGAAAGTAAAAAACAAGCTTTAGGACTAGGTTTTCGAGCAAATCGAAAGAACCTTAAAAAACTTAGAACAAAACTTCAACTTTAAAGACTAATATCTCAAAAGCTTTATGTTTTCTGATTTTTTCCGACCTCTTTCTTGGTGAATGGGGGTTTCTATTTATAGAAACCCCAAAATGTTGAAACTACCTTAAATTCTGGATGTGGGACTTGCAAGGTTATGCAAGTCTCACACACAAACCCCAATTAAACGGCTCAGATCTAACATACGAATGAAATCAAAGGCTCAAAACTCAAATCTACACATATATAACAAACTAAAAAGGGGTGGGTATACCTTAGGGTGTGTTTGGCCGAGATTTAGGGGGAGAAGGACAAAGCATTGAATGCTTTGCCTCCTCCCCACTCCAAATGGATGGGACACGATGTTGGAACAGTAGAAAGCAGGTGGCGGAGGGCAGAGCGGCGCTAGGGTTTTACCCTAGCCGCCTCTTCTCTCCCCAATTTACAACCGAGGCCCCTCTATGCAAAAGAATAAAAATGAGCAGGGGGATGGAGTATAATACTCCCCCCTTCTTTTTAATTGTTAGCTGGGCCGGGTCGTGGTCCAATTGGACTGGGCCTGGCCTACCCGTTTAAGTCCTGGTCCCATATATACATATATATGTGTGTATATATCATGTATATTGATATATACATGGTGTATATACATACATATATATATGAAGGGTAGGGAAAAAAAAAGCTAATACGTAATTAAATAAATACAAAAATCCAATTGTTAGTCCATTAGGACTTAAATAGTTTAAGAAAACAACCCTTAAAATAAAAGCGAAAATCATTTGTAGACACCGACTTATAAGTTAAGAAAATAAATCGATTATGCAAGCGCGCGCAGAAAAGGGTAAAATGGTCATCCCTTTTAATTACTCAAAATGCCTTGGACAATAAAACTGGAATAAAATTGCTCATTAATCTAATTTCCCTGATTTAATTAATTGAACGAATAATCATTAAGAAGGGGTTTTCTTGCCCCTCCGAGTAATTGCAATTTCTTCAAAATAAATCTCCACAAAATTAAAATACTTCAAATATTTCTTTATCAACTCAAAGGGTGACATGTTGTCCCAAATAATTTTATAAAAATACCTAGACCCCCTCAGGGGTGTACAACTGATTTTATTTATTGTCCAAGGAGTCCGAGCACTTAAAATAGATCTCGGGAGGTCAAAAATTAGGTGTCAATAGTGCTGACACTCCGTCACTTAAGTTTGTTTATATGGTGAACGATTTCACGGAGATGTTTCCTACGGACTTGCCGGGTATGCCACCCGATCGTGATATCAATTTCCGCATTGATTTAGAGTTGGGGACTCATCCTAGTTCTATTCCGCTATATCGGATGGCACCGGCTGAGTTGAAAGAGTTGAAGGAGCGTTATTGCAAGATCTTCTTAGCAAGGGTTTCATTAGACCGAGCGTCTCCCCTTAAGGCGCTCCCGTGCTTTTTGTGAATAAGAAGAAGGATGGATCGATGCGGATGTGTATTGATTACCGCCAATTGAACAAGGTCACCATTAGAAATAAGTAGCCTATTCCCCGCATTGATGATCTGTTTGACCAGCTTCAGGGAGCTTTTGTGTTTTCCAAGACTGATTTGAGATTGGGCTATCACTAGTTAAAGATCAGGGCCAAGGATATTTTCAAGGCGGCCTTTAGGACTTGCTATGGTCATTACAAGTTCCTTGTTATATCTTTTAGGCTTACCAATGTCCCGACAAATTTTATGGACTTGATTAATGAAATTTTCAAGCCATATTGGATTCTTTCATCATAGTCTTCATGATGACATTTTGGTCTATTCGTGCAACAATGAAGATCATGTGAAATGCTTGAGGATTGTACTTAGATTGTTGAAGTAAAAGGAGCTTTATGCTAAGTTTTCTACGTGTGAGTTTTGACTTGATCCAGTAGCATTCTTGGGACATATTTTCTAAGGACGGGATTATGGTGGATCCCAAGATGATTATGGAGTCCGATATTAGGCTAGGCCCACTTCAGTGACCGAGATTTAAACTTTTGTGGGTCTCACAAGTTATTACCGTAAATTTGTGAAGGGCTTGTTTTCATCACTTCCCATTTGACACGTCTGACTCATAAGAATGTGCCTTTTTAGTAGTAGGACGATGAGTGAAGAGAGCTTTCAAAAGCTCAAGACATTATTAACTTCGGCTCATATTCTATCTTTAGGGAGGGGAAGGATTTCACTGTGCATTATGATGCTTCGCATATAGGTTTGGGTTATGTTCTAATGTAGGATGGTAAGGTTACTGCCTATGTTCGAGGCAATTGAAGGTTTATGAGAAGAACTACCCTACCCATGACTTGGAGTTGGCGACAATAGTTTTTGATTTGGAGATTTGGAGGCACTATTTATATGGGTTTCATTGTGAAGTTTTCATCGAGATGTGTTCAATCGAGATTTGAACTCCGAATCGAGATGGATGGAGTTGCTCAAGGAATATGATTTGACCATTTTGTATCATCGGGCCAAGGCCAATGTGGTGGTGGATGCCTCGAGCCGTAAGGCGGTAAGTATGGGTAGTTTGACCCGTTTGGTATCTGAGAAGAGGCCTTTGGATAGGGATGTTAAGACCTTGGCAAATGGGTTGGTGAGACTTGATATTTCAGATTCAAGCAGAGTTTTAGCTTTTGTTGAGGCGAGGTCTTCACTTTTGGATCAAATTAAGGCAAAACAGCTCGAGGATGCTAAGTTGTGCAAGATTCATGATAAAGTGTTCAGTGGAGAGGCCAAGGAGGCAGTTCTGGATAGTGAGGGGGGTTTTGAGGATTAAGGGACGTGTTTGTATTCCCCGGGTCAGTAGCTTCATCAAGTTGATTTTAGAGGAGGCTCATAGTTCTAGATATTCTATTCATCATGGTGCTACCAAGATGTATCGTGATTTAAGACAACACTATTGGTGGGCTAGGATGAAATATGATATTATTGAGTTCATTTCTCAGTGTTTGAATTGCCAGCAGGTTAAGTATGAGCACCAAAGGTCGAGGGGTACGCTTCAGAGGATGCCCATTCAAGAGTAGAAGTGGGAGAGGATAGCCATGGAATTTGTAGTTGGTCTTCCAAAGACCTTGGGCAAGTTTTACATTTAGTTCTTGTTGATAGGTTGACTAAGAGATTTCATTCCAGTTCAGGTGACCTACAATGCAGAGAAGTTGACCAAGATCTATATCCGTGAGATTATTTGATTGCTTGGAGTACTGTTACACCTCGAAAAAAATTTCGTTGATGCACAGTGAATAGGCGAACGAAGAGCACGAATTATAGGGTGTTTCGACAAGTAAGAAATAGCATTTGATGATTCTAAATAAGATTTCAAAGACATTTGAAGTGGGAGACGAAAGTTGTTAAGGAAAGTAAGGTATATGTCGTGTGTCGAGCAAGAATTACGAGTATCGAATTAATGATGACTTAATGAAGTTTTGGAGAAGAGTTATAACATCCCTTGGATTGTTAATGAAGTGTTAAATAAGTATTAAGAAGGTCCCACAAGGATTGGAGATCAAACGAAGTGACGAGAACTGGATCAGTGAACTGATGGGTTATACGGCCCATTATACGGACCGTATAATGTTATACGGACCGTATAATGGACCGCAGAACCATCACAGTGAAGGTCCCTCATTTGGTGGGATTATGCTTACGGACCGTATAAATTTATACGGACCGTATAATGGTCACAGAGAAGAGGTGTTGAAGGGTCTATTTCACGGTCACTTATACGGACCGTATAAGTTTATACGGACTGTATAAGTGTCCGTATAATTCCCCAACATATCAGATTTTTGAGTTATTAAAAAGAGGACCAAGTTCATTATTTCATTTCCATTTTTCATTCCTTCTCTCTAGAACTCTCTAGAACACTTCTCCCACACAAATTCAAGAGATATTAGTGATCAACTACATCAAACTATGTGAATCAAGAGTAAGAAACCCATTAAAGTTCATCCAAGACAAGAAATCCAAGTGAAGGAAAAACTAGGGTTTTGCTCAAGTGAAGTGTTTGCACCCAAGGTTCATTCCCACACCATCTAAGGTAAGTTTTATGGTATTTCCATGTTGACTAAGGTATTTGAAAGTTGAAACACTTGGATTGTAGAAGGAAATAGAAAATGGGTCATGAATGTGGGAATAGTGTCACTTTTGAATAAATGTTTGGATTGAGTTATGATTCTTGATATATTATGATTATAATCATGCTACAAATGATATTAAGAACATGGAATAGACATTGTATATGAATGAACGAAATTGTGTGATATGACCATGAATATGGATGAATTAAAGTGAATTGAGAAGTAAGGATAATGTAGTTGAATAAAGGCTATTGTTATGATGTTATTATTGATGTTTGGGAGTTGATATATGATACGGAGGAAGTCGTATAAATAAAGGAGATGTCCTCGATTTTCTCTAGCTTTAGTCATGTATGCTAAGTCATCGATTTCCTAATGATAGTATAACTCTAATGAAGGTAGAAACGTGAGCATTGAAGAAGCACGTGCAAGTGATAGAATAGTTTGTAAAGGTATTCTAACCCTTCTTTCATAAGGCATGTTTCTTTGCCAAATAACTATCCTTCTATGAGCCTACGATATTCTTCAATGATCTTATCTCTAAAGGCTACTAAGCTTATGATTCTCGATATGATACGATTGTACTAAGTTCCTTATATGACGAGTAATCCTTTAAGGATAGATGTAATGAACGACGATAGTAATAATGCTAAAGATGCTTATGAGCTTATACGTGCCTATATGTAGCTATTATGAAACCCCGAGATTATATGGCCGGGTAGAATGTATATATATATATATATATATATATATATATATATATATATATATATATATATAATGCGCGCTCACCACTGCAGTTGGGTACGGATAACCATTCGAGCTTTGGTACTTTGTATGTATGACACTGAGTCTTGGTAGGGCCAGGTATGTGAAACACCGAACCTTCGTGGTCGGGTATGCTATATAAATGCCATGTATATGACATCAATACGAGTACGAATATGCTAAGTATATGTAAATGCTAAGTAAAGGCTATTTATATGCAATGTGTATGATATGAGCATGAGTATGAATGAAAATATGAATACGGATACGAAAATGGATACGAAAGGTAAATGAGTACGGATATGGATGTATGTACACGGATACGCAATAGAAATGGAATGTCCCTATGGAAAGCAAGTAAGTGCTATGACAATTATACTATTATCTCCCATCCTATGTTATCTCATATGTTGTCTATTATGCTTTCACATTGATATTGATCATGCTTTACATACCAAGACATTCTTGACCGACGTCCTTTTATTTTGTGACGACGCGTTATGCCCGCGGGTGGCCGGAAGAGACTTGATCCATAGCTATATTTCTCGGGGACTACATAGCGGAGCTCCATTTCATTCGAGGCCACACAACTATTGGTATAGATTCTTTTTGTACATAATTATGGCACGGCGGGTCCCTGTCCCTATATGATCGACATATTCTTCTTAGAGGCTCGTAGACATCCGTATATGGTTAGACGTGTTTGGCCTTGTCGACCTATATTTTTGGATATTATTTTGTCAAGCCTCATCGGCTTATGTACATTTATTTAGGCATAGTTGTTAATGATGATATAAATGAATTGCCGTCCAATGAGATTAGAATGATGATGACTCGAAAGTATAATTTAGCCATGTGGCTCACCTAGATGAAGTGTGAAAGTATGTTAAGACCCTCGTTAGCACCGGTGGAACCTCCGGTTGGGTCGTGACAAGTACCCATTTCTATTATCTCCGGTGGGGGCACTCAATTCACTCCTCATTTCTAAAGGACTTTGCAGGCAGAGATGGGGACTCAGTTGGATCTTAGTACTGCTTTTCACCCTCAAACGGATAGTCAGTCTGAGCGGACGATCCAGGTTTTAGAGGATTTGCTCCGAGGATCGACTTGGGTGGTCATTGGGACCAGCTCTTTCATTTGGCAGAATTTGCGTACAACAACAGCTATCATTCGAGTATCGACATGGCTCCATTCGAGGTTTTATATAGGAGGAGATGCCGATCTTCGATTTGCTTGTTTGATGCTTTTGAGGTGAGACCTTGAGGTATAGATCTTTTGAGGGAGTCGTTGGATAAGGTGAAATTGATTCAGGAAAACCTTCTAGCGGCTCAGGGTAGGAAGAAGGAGTATGCGGATCGAAAGGTCCGGGAAGAAGGAGTATGCGGATCGAAAGGTCCGGGATCTAGATTTCATAGTTGGGGAGCAGAATCTGTTAAAGCTTTCGCCCATGAAGGGTGTGATAAGATTTGGGAAGAAGGGCAAGCTTAGCCCTAGGTTCATTGGACCGTTTGAGATCCTTCGTCGTGTGGGAGAGGTAGCTTATGACATGGCATTACCTCCGCATTAATCGGGTGTTCACCCGATGTTTCATTTTTCCATGCAGAAGAAATACCATTCGAACGGGTCTTATATCATTCAGTGGGATTCAGTTCTATTTGATAAGAATTTATCTTATGAGGAGGAGCCGATAGCCATCTTGGATAGAGAGGTTCGAAAGTTGAGGTCAAAGGAAATAGCTTTGGTGAAGGTTCAATGGAAGCACCGTCCAGTCGAGGAGGCTACTTGGGAGACCAAGGCTGACATGCGTAGTAAATATCCCTAGCTTTTCACCCAATTAGATACATTTCATTCCTTGTCAATTCGAGAACGAACATTTGTTTAACTGGTATATGATGTAATGACCCGTTTGGTCGTTATGCGAGTTTTGACCATATTATCCCCGTCAACCTAGTTTTCAAGGTATTCGAGAGTTTCTAGTGAAAGTTGAAAGAATTAGAACCCTTAAGTGAAAATATTTGATCAATAGTTGACTTTTGGGTGAACGGATCTTTTTCAAAATTCTGTCAATTTCGTGAGGTCCGGAGGGTCGTTTATGACTTGGTAGGGTGGCTGGTTGATGAACATTAAGTTCCCTAATCTAATTGGATGTTGTTGTCCTAATTATTGATTCCTATCATCTAAATTGTGCATTAATAGATTCTAGGTTTTAATCTCCCTTGGCTTCTACATTCAATTCATGAATTTAGGGTTCTTTTTCAAATTGGGGATTTTGGTATAATTGATGAAATTGAAGGACTAAGATTAATGACTATTTAGAATATGGGCAGTGTAATTTCAACCTTAATTTTTGATTTTGCCCTTGTGGTTCGTTAGGGGTATTTTGGGTAACTTTCACACCCGATTCTCTTTCCGAATAGTTGATTATTTCATGGTCATTTACTTACTTAGAATTGGTAATTGTTAGAATTTGATCGTTACGGCGGTTCGAAAAGAGAAGGCTCAGGTGGAGTAGTTTGTGGCACCAGTTCGGCATTGAGGTATGTTACGACTTACTTTAATTAAACTTTAATTAGTGAAATGTATATATGCGTAGAATTAGCGGGAGAAAGCATGATTAGGTCTTCGGACATGATGTTGGGATGGATGTACACTTAGGTTGGTATGACTTCTGATTATGTGAGCTTGTCACCGTTATTTTATGCATTACAACATATGGTGTACTTTTTATGTGATGTGATAGATTCACTATGGTGATCAAAACTCGATGTTGATTTCATTTTCATGGTTGTTGTAATTTATGCAAGTCTTGATTTGTCTTATGGTGTTTGTGACCTCCATAGCATGTTCATTTTTAAAACAACCAGCATGGTGCTAGTTGTGGTTTATTAATCAAAACAAGTTTGTCAAAAGAAACAAGATAATACAAGGCCAAAAGTGCCTCTAACATGAAAAACAGAAAAAACAGCAAATGGACTAGCCTAAACTATAGAATCACATGTCCAAGTCATGGCTTGATCACTTAAGCAACCTCTTCTCGTAGTGCTATGAAATCGGTAACCAACGAGAAGTCTTCTTTGAAATTGTGCAAGTTCGTGGCTTGCTCTTTATCTCTGTAATGAATGATATCCTAACAAGTATGGCTTTCAATAGTCCCTAATCTCCACCCCTATACAACCTCTTCCAACAGCTTGAACATAAAGTTAATACCACGCATTGGATAGAAGTTTCATAGTGCTAGACTTACAAACTGCTAAAATCAGTGTTGATACTTCAGTTCTTGTCAAAACTCCAGCTTCCTCTTCATTTGTATTACAACTTCAAGGAACCACATTGTTTGTGTTGTATTCTCCTTGCGTTGTAGCTTCAGAGGCTGTATATTCTTGTGTTTTCTTGTGCACTCAATCTGGTTCCCTGGCTTACACAGTTTTAAATCTGAAACAAGGCAGATGCATCTTATTTATATTGACAAGTCTTCTTGCTGCTACTGGTAGTTCAATGAATGAACTAAAGCTTATTTGACCTACAAAATCAAAAGAATGGTTAGTTAAAAAATCTGCCAGCTGGTTCCCTTCCCTCATAACATGGCCTATCTGTATTGTTCCTTTTCTCCTCCATTCTCTTATATTGTGCACCTCCATACATACACTCCATGGGACATCCCATTCTCCTTCTACAAACTTCAAAAGACCAAGAGAATCTGTCTCTAAAAATACTGGTAAAAGTTGTTTCTGTACACAATATCTAATGCCATCATACATGGCTTTAGCTTCAGCCACTAAACAAGTGGTATCTTCAATCCTCCTAGCACTTGCATGAATAAAATCACCTTCATGATTCCTAACACAAAAAGCAAAAGCACTAGGACCAGGATTTCCTTTAGAGGCCCCATCACTATTACATTTATATCATCCTTGATCAGGACTACACCATTGCACCATGGTATATGTAATGTGTGGCCTGTAACCTTCCAACTGTTGCACCAGGTAAGGCCAAGAATCGGCCAAGTTCTTCATCCATGGATATCTTGTCTTTGCAAACTGAATCAAGTTCAAGTTAATCTCATACAAGACCTTATGTCTGGACATCTTTTCTCCATAAAGCACTGCATTTCTTCTCTTCCACAATTGCCACATAATGATAGCTGGAGCTGCTTGATATAGAGGCTTCAATTTGGTTGAACATTCAGTATCCCACCATTTCTTGACAGTTTGCTTAATTTGAACAAAAGGACCTTGCACAGTAGCTGCAGCTGTAGACATTTGCCACAATCCAGTTGCATAGTCACTTGTAAGAAATACATGTTCCATTGTTTCTTGTTGTGGTTATGAGCAACATCTGCATATTGAAACAATAGAAATACCTATTCTAGCTAGCACATCATCCATAGGCAGTTTCTGTTTCCATACTCTCCATAGGAAGAAAACAAATTTTGAAGTGTAGCCCCTTATCCACATTTGCTCAAAGAACCAGTTATACTCACCTCTCTGCCTTAGTTTCTCCAATGCACTCCCTACTGTAAACTGGCCACTACTAGTAGGTAACCACCAAGCCTTAGTCTATGGTAGTATAACCTTCATCTCTCCAACATTTTCTTGTAATATGCTCTACTATATCTTTAGGTACAATTTGTTGTAGCTTTTGAATAGTCCACTTGTCATTAATCATCACTTCCTTCACCTCTTGTATACTATCTTCTATAGGGAAATTTGAAGGCATGAGATCAGCCAATGGACCTATTTTTATCCAATTATCATACCAAGAGTTGGCTGAACCATCTCTTGGTTCCCACCATATATCATGCTCAATTGCATCTCTGGCCTCCAACATGTTTTTCCAAAGCTGTGAGCCTCCTTTCCATTGTACCAGAGTTGGAATCTTCCTTTTACAATACTTGTTCCACATATAAGTGGCCCATGTAGTCCCTTCTATTCTAAACCTCCACCACAACTTTGCAAACAAGGCCTTAGACACATCAAATAAAGATCTGAACCCCAGACCACCTTCATGCTTAGGAACACATAATTTTAACCAAGTAGACCAGTGTCTACTTCTCCCTTCCTTTTTGTTACTCCAATAAAATATAGCAAAGATCTTATGTAACTCATTGAGTGTATATTGGTAGGTGTTATAGCAGACAAAAGGTACAATGGCATGCTTTGTAATACATTGTTAATGAGCACTGCCTTCCCTCCAAAAGACAACAATCTTCCTTTCCAATTCTACAGCTTGTCTTTCACCTTTTTTTATAAGATCATTGTAATACACCTTCTTTTTCCTTGAATGAAAGATGGGACACCCAAGGTATTTAAAAGGAAATACACCTCTAGAAAATCCAGTAATGTTTTCAACCTCTTAAAACAAAGAAGCTGTTGTATTCTGATGCATATAGAAAGAACTTTTGCCCCTATTGATCAACTGCCCTGACACCTTCTCATATTCCTTCAATATAGACATAATCATCTCCAAAGAAACCTTATCAACAGAAGCAAAAATGATAATATCATCAACATAGCTTAAGTGGTTCAAATTAGCACTCCACTTGGGTATTCCATTGCTTCTGTATTGCTCCTCCTCAAATAAAGAGTTAAGGCTTCTTGACAAAACTTCTACAGCTAGTACTAATAAATTAGGTAATAGTGGTTCACCTTGATTTACTCCTCTAGTAGAATGAAAAAAGCCAAAAGATTGACCATTCAACAGAACAGAATACCAATTGTTGGCCAACAATCTCCAAATCTGATCCACAAATTCTCCTGCAAAGCCCATTTCTCCAGAACCTTAGTTAGCCATGACACTCTATCATATGCCTTGGCCATATCTAACTTTATAACAACATTTGCAGGTCTTCCTCTCTTCCTAATATCAGTCACTAGTTCTTGTGTAAGCAATACATTTTCAATAATACTTCTTCCTTTAACAAAACCTGATTGATTACTGGATATCAACTGTGGTAAAATACTATCAAGCCTCCCATGTACCACTCTTGAAATCACCTTATTGATAAAATTGCTCAAGCTGATAGGCCTGAGATCAGCAAAACTTTGAACAAGTGGTTTCTTTGGAAGAAGGACAAGATTAGTATGAGTAATTGATTTAGGAAGTGTATGCCCTTCATAAAATGCCTTGACCAACCTAAAGACATCCACACCTATTATATCCCAACATGCATGATAGAATGTACCTGAAAGTCCATCTGGACCATAAGCATTGTCACCCCTAAGCTCAAATACTGCTCTTTTTACTTCTTCAAATGTAGGCAAAGCACACAACTGATCATTGCATCAGACACCAATCTAGGAATGTGCTTGAGCATGCTAAAGTTAGAATTAGATCCCTCTTGTACAAACTGATTATTAGAGAAGTTGACTACCCCATCTGCTATATTTTCTTCAGTTCCTAGCCATACTCCATCTGATTTTTGAATCCTCTTAATTTGCAGCCTCTTTCTTATTCCATTTACAATACTATGGAAGAATCTTGTGTTCCTATCACCTTCTGTAAACCATGTATAACCAGATTTTTGCCTCCAAAATTCTTCTTCATAATGCAGATACCTCTTCATTTCAGCTTGTGCCACTTGTAGGACAGTTCTATTCTCCACTGTAGGTTTTTCTTCAAAGAGTTGCTCTTTAATTCTCACAATATCCTCCATAATAATGAGCTGCTTGAAAATGTCACTAAAAGCTTCCTTACTCCATACTGATAAAGCTTCTTTCATCTGCTTGATCTTCTTTTTAAAACTCAAAAAAGGATAACTATCACTCTCCTCAGGCCAATTTGCTTTAACAGTATCTAAAAAGGAGGGGTGTTCTATCCAAAATTTCAAGAACCTAAAAGTATTTTTAAAGTTTGGAGCATCAGTTCCAAGACTAATGAGGAGAGGGGCATGATTTGATTCAGTCCTGGAAAAATGCTTTACTTCTATGTTACCAAACCATTGCTTCAACAGTGAGTTAATGACAACTCTATCCAACCTTTCAAAGATACAATCATCACCTGCCCTTCTATTCCACCAAGTAAAAGGACTCCTTTTAAAAGCAGTTTCCAATAGTTCACATGAATTGATACAAAGTGCAAAATCCTCATAATCTTGTGGAATTACAGGATTTCCACCTATCTTCTCATCTTCATTTAGAACAACATTAAAATCTCCTCCAACCAACCAAGGTGCATCTATATTACCGGCAAGATGATATATACTGTCCCACAGCTGCAATCTCTCAATTTCATCACACTTAGCATACACCAGGGTAGTTATCAAGAATCTGTTTTCCTCATGAATAAATAACTTCAAGGTGATTTCCTGAGGGGTATCTGAGAGGATTTCCACATCAATTTCCTCATTCACAAAGAACCAAATCTTCCCATTACAATTTTCTCCTGCAGTCTTCATTCCGAGCCACCTTTGATATTTCTGTATATACCTAGCTTATTGAAAAGGTTCCAACAAAACTATAAATAAGAACTTATGATGCTTATGTAACATTTGAAGCCTATGAATAGCTTGTTGTGTCCTCACTGATTTTATATTCCAAATAAAGGATTTAACAATCATTTAAAAGAAATCTTATTTGCTGCAGCTCTCTTTGGCACAACCCTGGTTAGTTGTTGTATCTTAGCACCATAGCCTTTTTGCCTTTCTTCATACTTTTACACTTTGACTTAGGAGAAACACCAGCCTCAATGCTCATTTGTTCAAGTTTTGGATCTAAGTATTCCATAAGTCTTCCATGTTACCTTTCCTGCATTAGAGCTACTTATTACTGCCACCATTTTATGAGCTACTATAACATTAACCCTCTTTAAAGGTGAGTCATTGCTAAGAATAGCCAAAGGTTGAAGTATACGACAACTAATCACAATATCTGTAGATGTTTCCATCTCTAAATCAGACAGAGGAATAGGCTATATAGCCTTTCCATCTTCATAACTCTAAACACCCCTTCTTGGATCTTCTATATCACTCCTATTCCCTTCAATCCATTCTCCTTATCTCCTATTTCCTATTTCCTTTTTCTTTACATTCTCCTCCCCTTTATCTCCTCATCTACCCTATCACCTTATTTAAAAGGAGATTTAGTAGCCAAAGGAACACCATCTACAACTTGTGCAACATTTTTGGAGATGTAACTCATATCCTTATCCACAACACTTGTCCCCTCTTCATTTTGAATCACTTTTGAAACTATGTTATTGATAACAATATCAGCATCCCTCACCATATTAACCATGGTATCAATAGTTATATCACCCTCACCCTTCCCTCCATCATCTAACACCTTGTTAAAATTAATCTCCTCATGTTTGTTCTCCTGATCCTTAATAGTTAAAGGATCATCTCCTTTATTCAATTCTTTCTCCACAATTATGCTAGAAGAGCCCACTATCTCCTTCTTATTACCTTTTAAATTCATACTATCATAAATCTCATTAATCTCTCCTTCCTCAGAAAGAGCCTCAAAAGCATTGGCCACCTTAACTTCTGCAACATTCCCATTTATTGGCTTACCATCTACAAATTTGTTAGGATTCTTATCCATAGTAAAAACTCTCTTATCCTTCACAGTATTCCAATTGCCTGGATCTCCAACTACTTTCCCACTAGACAAAATTGTTGTTGGCCCCTTATAAGTCCTGTTTCTGAAATTTCCTGTATCTACTGGTTTTAGAACCTCAGTTTCACCTTCCACTTCTGCCTCCTCAACTACAGTTCTTCTAAGTTCAGGATGTAGAATTCTACATCCCTCTTCATCATGACCTTGTAGCTTGCACTTTTTACAATAATTTGGCAAAACATCATGTTAGATTTGCACCTTAACCAATCGAGACTTCCCATTCTTTTCAACTGTAATCTTCATGTTAACAACACTTGGAAATTTAGTACCAAGATCAACTAAGACTTTGACCCTATCACAATTAGGCCTGGTCTTATTAGTGGTAGCCATATCTAAATGCAAAGGCTTGCCCACTGCTGAAGCAAGTGAAAAAAGGCATTCTTCATAAAGAATATTGGTAGTAGATTCAAAAAATAAATCCAAGCCATGGCCATTGTTTTCTCCTCATCAACTTTAAACTTAGTATCATATAACAATGTCCTGATCTGATACACACCACTATCCTTTGATTTTATATAGTAAGCAAATTTTGCCATAATCTTTAGCCATTCTTCAAACAATTCAATTCTTATTAGAATATGTCTATTACAAAATAAAACAATATGACAATCTCCCTTCAATGTGATTATAGTGGAATCTGTGTATGTAATTCCTCCAAATCAGGCCATCCATAGGAGAACTTACCGATGACTGCATATTGAAGCTTTTCTATGATATTCATACGTTGCACTTCATATTTTGTCCATTCAACCATATGTTCACTATCCACAATCTCCACTGGCTTTAGCGAGATTGGTTTTACCTCAGGAACTCCTTGTGAAACCAAATTTTCATTGTTCTTAATTAAATCAACGTAGTTTATTGGGATTTCATTCTCTACATGGATAGAGTTTGTAGGGTTAGGGTTTTTTGTAGGTTCTTGGTTCCAATTCTCGGTGTTAATGGAAGATGAAGGGTGTTGAACTAGTGGGAACTGAGAACTGGGGGCAACAGATAATGGTTGGCCAACCACCGTCGGCGGCTGACCAATGACCAACATTGAAATTTGTAAATTAGGTTAGGGTTTGCATGGGTGTAGGAGAGAGAAGAGAGCTTTTTCCTATTCTCCTCTAGAAAAATGACCTCCATAGTATGTTCATTTCCATTGATTGCATTTGATTTAGCATTTTTGCATTTATACACTCATACATGATGGAAATGGTGTAGAAATGGTTTGATGGAAGAAATGTGGTACTGATGATGAACGATCTATGGCAACTATGAAAGAAAATATGACACCCTGATGAAAATATTACGTGAATCCGTGATCCGAGGATTGTTCTAGAGCGGAAGGTATGTGTGCTCGTGATCCAATGGGACATTTTGGAGGGAGTGATAAATGGACGCCACGGGTCCCCTGCAGGTCATGACTTCCAAGACGTCAATATTCCATCCGACGTATATGTGTACAGGTTGAGATATTGGCCATTACATTGCATGACGTCCATTTCATTGCATTGCATATATCATCATCACATTTTACATCGATTGAATGGATTTGTTGGTTGTATTCATGATTGTGGTCACTTTGAGGCAATATTGGAAACTTGGCAGACTTGTGTTTAGATGCTTCACTTTAGGCAATGATTCGGTTGTGTGATCTTTTGTGATTTGAGTGGTTATTTGTTCCTATTTGTTTATCTTGTTGATTTTGTGCTTATATTCATGAACTAATCTTAGTCGGTTTATGATGCTTATCAGTACGTGTGTGTGCTGATATTACTCTTGCTGCACTTTTTCTAAGTGCAGATTTTGAGGCAGGACCTTCTTCTAGACCTCGTTTCTAGCCTTAAGGCTATTTGCTGCCAAGATCCTGTCATGCCCCAAACCCAACCCTGGACGTAATAGACATCCGATGCTATGAACAACACTAGAAGCACCTTATGAATTAATAACAACGAGTTCCTATTTAATAATCTTCCATTATTTAAATCCAACAAGTCATAAATATTTAAATAAAATCATTATCACACTTATGAAAATAACACAGCGGAAGTCTAAATACTTAGTCACAAAATGTGGCCAAATGCCTCAACAAATCGTATGAGACTCTAACACACTACCCACAATCTGACCATTATCTAAAGAGCTTCTAAGATATTGAATAAATCCGTAACTCATCGGGATGCTGGCCGGAAACTAAAATATGTAAAGTAAAGATAGAATGGTTCCCCACGAACAACCATGTGGGCTCACCAAATAATATCAAAAGCAACAAGTTCTCCTAAGTCGTTGGCGTATCACGAGCCTGCTCTTCTGTGTTACTTGACACACCATCAAAAACAACAATGGTATGCCTGAGTACTGGGTAGTCAGTGAGTGTCTAAGGGACAATAGTTAACAAAATAAAATAAGATAAATAAATTTTGTGAAACGGTATCAATGAAAGACAGTTCAAATCCAGAGACAGAGTAAGCTAATAACCTTAAAGAAGTCATTAGAGAATCCAACAATGAAGAACACATCAAGTTAACTCATTACCATTATCGTGTCAAGTAATTCACTTACGAACTCAATATCACCACAAACCACTCATAGGCAATAAAATATTAACCACTCGATACTCCGGGGTAAGAAACCATGGAGGCTAATCGTCCTCTGGACTAGCACAACAATAGATACACTGGGCTCCATGCCTTGGAGGTCAATCGTCCTCTATCGACACAAAAATACTCGTATCGATATGTTAGGATCCATAACGGCTAATCGTCCTCTACACTAGCACAGTATGCCTATGTGGGCCCAAACACACACAATTACAATCATGATATATAATCGAATCTTCAATCTTAACTTATAAACGAATTCACTTCTCAAACCATCTTTTCACAATAACAGTATTTCATGTCACATTCCATTTAGAAGTCATGTTTAAATCACCTATTCAATTTCAAGTTCCAGAACATCCATTCAAGGCATAACACATTTAAAACTTCATTCTTTTAGAAAATAAATTCAATCATCCTATAATGGGCAAAACGTGTTCATTATGATAGTTTAATATCAATTAACATTCGATGTGGGCCTGACCCTACACGCGCATGACCTCATTCAAATCATCTCACATTCCGAAAATAGATTCGAAAGAAACATCCACCAACCAAGAGTTTTTCAGTCATGTTCATATTTCAAAGAAGGATTTCAAGACACATGTATCCAACCACATATATAAACAAGAAGAACATACGTTAATATGTTTCAATACAGTTATCAGGCTTCGAAAAAAAAATTCAAAATGTAGACATATCTCAAATACCGCTCAAACATAATTCTCAAGGTTCAAAAATCACACTACAGTGGTTTGAGATGAGAAATATTAGATATTCACACCTTTCCATAGAATTTCTACCCTTTTTGAAAACTAGGATTTCTAGTCCAAATTTCGTGTTCTTGCTTTCATGCAATTCACCCATGGATTCTGACAATATAAAAATGATGTATAAACCTTAAAGAACCCCCATAACTATGCTTTAATTTCAAAATCTTACCTCACGATGAATTCCCAACAATTCTCCTCTTCAACCGTTTTTTAATCAAATTCTCACAATCTATGGAATAGGTGACGTTTATATTGTTAATCTTCATTATATTGAGGTAATAATCATTGGAATTGATCAAGAACTTACCTTATATATTTTGGGGAAGCCTTAGGGTTTTTTTCTCTCAAAAGGTCGTCCTTCAAGGGTTTTCTACAAAGTTGGAATATCTGATAAATGAAAATTCAAGTTAAGTGCTAAATTTATGGCGCTTGGCATTTGGACTCCCTGGCTGGCCGAGCGAGCTCCAAAGTGAGGGGTGACTAACTATGGGCCACTCTTAGTGACATCTATAGCGAGGTCCTACCTCGCTTTGAGTCGCGCTCAGCAAGCTCCTCTTTCCATTTCACACTTAGCCAAAAAATTTACGATTTTCGACTATGTCAACATTGTTCAGGAAAATAGGCATAACTCCTATCAAAGAGCTCCGTTTGAGCTCCACAATATATGGTTAGAAAGGTATTTCAAAGATCTACAACTTTTATATGTTACGGTTCGCTTTTATGCGGGTTAAAACATAAAAGTTACTATGAGGTTGTTGGTGCTCTAATTAGATTTTGGCATTTTTAGAGTCGCCACCTAATTTATTAAAGGAAAACTAGAAAAACTCGGTAAAAGATTTTTCAAGCAAGAGAGAAATCTTTTTGGTACCAAAGTTCGAGGTAAGGGTTCTGGTGATCCCCTAGGGAAGGTTTTACGCACCCTAGTATTAAAGATCCGTAGAATACGGTTAACCTACGAGCTTCAATGTGTGATTAATGTATTTATTTGCTTAAAAAGTATTTAGTTTTCCGCAAAAATGTCATTCATTTGTATCATAAACTCGAGAAAAAATTTGGCAAAAAGTCCCCCTTAAAAAGGGGGTTTTGGGTTTCAAAAATCCATATAGGCATTCAACTCACTTCATTTCAGGACCAAGACACACTTGGGACTTCTCCCAAGTAGAGTCACTACTGTTTTGGTTCTAATGATACGAATCTAGTTCCTATAGGTTTTAATTACATATATACAAGAACATATGGAGTATATCTCCTATTTTTTTATATATATATATATATATATATATATATATATATATATATATATATATATATATATATATATATATATATATATATATATATAATATATATATAAGTGTATAGAAAGAAAGTGGAAAAAGTCTTATTAAGTCCAATTTCAGTCTCATTGAAGCTCAATATGTCAAACATAGTCCATACCAAAGCCATCTCACTCTCAAATCTATCCAAATATATGTCCTCTTGTCTTTATCCTTTTAGGTTGGGCTTATGGCCCAAAATACTTTGAAATTTTTTATAAGAAAATCAGGTCCCAATTCAATCTTATAATGTTTCAACTTAAAACAGATTCTGAATTTTATTTATGTTACAAGAATTAATCCAAATTAGTAAACAATTTTCTCTTCCGATTTAATTGAGTCCAAGATGGTCCTTTTGATCTCAAAGTGGGCTTGAGGCCCAAAACAGTATTCGTCACATTCCAGGTTCTTAAAAAGGGCGGGAGGCCAAAAAATGTCACTTATCCTCATTTTCTTCTTCTAAATATTTAGGCTCAACCATATGTCCAAACAAGTTTTAGTCTTTAAGGAATCTTGTAGTTAGTCCGATTTCATGCATGTATTAGTGAAATAAGCGAGTTTTAAAAAATGATTTTGGCGACTTCATAATAATACTAGTATATTTCCTAAATTCTAAGCATATAAAGGGTTTGAATATTCATACATTGTTATACATACAATATATACAAGTAATATATATAAAAGAAAGTAAGGGACGAGATTTTAAGACTGGTAGGCCTACCTAAGCCCACCAACGATCATTTTCACCCATGGTTGGGCCTTCAATATATTAGCTTCCCTTTTTATAATCATGCGGACTCGATCAAGAGAATTGGGCCTCAGGCCCAACATGGTAAAAAAAGATAAGAGCGCCCAGGTAGTATCCCATGCAAAGAAAAGGGGAAAAGGAGAATTGGGGTTAGAACACACCCAACTTATAGACAACAATTTAATCATAAACTAAAATACATAAGTATCCAAACGTACATATACTAAACAGATCTAAGTCATATACATACTTCAACAGATTTGGATAAGACATGAACACTATTCAAAGCCCAAGGATACGCAGGCACAAGCCCTGACAGTAAGGGAATGCAAACAGTTTCAAAGAAATTATATTATGGCCTGATGGTTCAAATTAGACTTAAGCCCATAAGGTTCACATGTGGACAAACAGATGGGATCAGACAAGCCCATTATGCCATGTTTCAAGCTTGTTTTAAGAGAGCTCAGGTGATATACATTATAATTCTCTATGTATATCGGAGTGTATATTGGACTTGTATATTCTATGTATATCCATTATATATAGCTGATATTTAGTTTTAAAAACAAACAAAGGTAAAGGGGAGGGGATATACATAGTTCAATATTTCTATCTAAAGTCATCTTTATTCAAACAAGAGCATGCAAGGACAAAAAAAATCACCTTAACATTATGAGTTTCAACAGACCAGGCCAACAGGACACAAGTAATTCAACCTCAACTCTTTACCCCCTATTTTCAGTCCTTTAAAGTCCATATACATTTATATCCTACTTATTAAAACAGGTTCAAATGACTACTCAGTTTGGCCAGATGTCAAAGTAGTGACAAGAGGGTTCAGGTCCTGTCTTTGAAGTCAACTTACTATTAAAAACCCATAAAAAACAACATAGGACACAGGCGATGTGATTGATGTGTTTGACATTTAGGAGCATAAAGGACAAACCAGGGGAAATAAGACATAAACCCTGATCCTGTTCACCTAACCCTTAATCTGTAAACATAAAAGACTTAACTGACTTCAAGGAAAATTAGTTCAATTGTTTTTAGAATTTTTCACCTAATCAGTTTACCAAACTTCATATTATCAAGGGTGGGATCCACCCATTATGATAGTTATCATAGTAAACTAGTGATCAAATAGTGTTAAATAGGACTCAAAATTACACAAGACACTTAGACATATTCAAAACAAGAACAATCATTCTTTAAAAAAAAAACTTGAGCAAATGTACCGACCCTTCTGGTCGTTACGGGAAATTAGGACTCCGTTGAGAATTTTGAGGCAGCGGGTGAATTCGTGGGGCGTCTTGTTGTATGTATGCATGTTTTGTCTTTTGTGTTTTTGAGGCATGGGATGAAATGTGGGGTGATAGGGGGAAAAACTGGACAAAATTGAGCTCACTTCCCAAAATGAGCCGTCGTGGCGGTAAGAGCACCGTTGCGGCGGTACCGCTGTAGTGGTACTCAGACTGCTACCAGCGACCATCCATTTTCCTTGGTGGCCGCTGTAGAGAGCAATGTACTGCGATGGCGGTACCGCTATAGAGGTAGATTGACTGCCATAGTAGTCACAGCGATTTTGTGGTGGGCCGCTATAGCGGTCACTTGACCGCTATAGCGGTACCGCTGCAGCAGCGTGACGACCGCTGTAGCGGTCGACGTAAAACAGTAGCCCGAATTTTATATACTCAGTTTTATTTTCTCTTTTCACAAAACACCAACACACTTCCCAACAAGCACCTAGAGAGAATTTTCAAGCTAGGCAAGATAACCTTGAGAGGTAAGTTTCATTGCATTTCATTCTATCATTCCCTTCCTGCATTATGATAATCATCTTCATCAGTCCTTTAATGGTGAAAGTGATAAAAACCTAGAATGTCAATAAACCTTCTAAACTTGATAGGTTGGGGTTATTATCGTGTATTTATCATTTAAATGGATTGATTAGTTTCTATTTTCATAAATTGAACACATTTAGAATCATAAACTAAGTGATTTGAGACCTAGAGTTCTATAGTGGTGTCTTCGCCATGAAAACTGTTTCATGTGGAATGTTTGATAGAATGTTGTATAAATTGATAGTAAATGAATACTAGGGGCCTTGATAGTATTGCTTATCACCTATAAAATCATCCACCCTTAGAACGGGGAAGGGGAAGAGATTATTCTTGCTTTGGTGTTTGTGAATTGAGCAATGTGATTCATTCAGCCTTCTATTTTTAGACCGTGAATGTATTGAGGCTTTGAGGGAAAAGGAAAGGCAAAGGATAACCTCCGTGTCCCCTCTCTTTGAGGTAGGTTAGGTTTACTTGTTGACTTTTTTGTTTTTGTATG
>NC_081353.1:56377431-56398811 GCF_029784015.1 Lycium ferocissimum | reverse complement strand
CAGACCTCCGACTGGAGTAGATACATGAATAGGCACGTCAAGTAGATCACAAATCTTATCTAAACCCATAGAGAAATATGTAGACACATAAGAGAAAGTAGAACCCGGTTTGAATAACACTAACGCAACCCGATGACAGACTGAGATAGTACTTGTGATAACTGCATCAGAAGCCTCGGCCTCTGGCCTGCCAGGAAAAGCATAGCAATGAACCGTCTGCCACTAGTCTGCGAAGCTCCATGACCACCATAACCTGGCTGTGCTCCACCCCTACCGGGCTGATGTCTACCTCTACCTGTCTGGGATCCTCCTCTACCAGGCTGGGTGCCACCTCTACCAGATGTGTGGCCACCCCACCCAGGCTGTGCACTGCCTCTACCATAAGATCCACCCCCTCTAACCGGTGAAGATGGAGCTCTGGGTTCTGATACTGAGTACTATAACCACTCTGTCTAAGTCGAGGATAGTTCATCTTGAAATGCCCCCGCTCTCCACACTCATAACATACATTGTCCAACACAGACCGCTGAACAGAAGCTGAAGAACCCGAATACCCACCACAATCAGAGAATTTGGAATACGAACCCACTGGCTGCCCTGAAGAATAATGACTTGGCCCTGAAGACCCTCCAACAGATGTCCGCATAGCTGACTGAATCAGGCGACCGAAATAGATCTGGGAACTATGTCCATACTGGCCCTGCCCTCTAGAGAATGAACCACCAAAGCTGCCCCCTTGTAAGCCCTCTTATCATCACTCTTACCAAAGTTATCTTATCTCACGGACTCAACTGTAGTGACATGATCCACTACCTCCTGGAACAAAGCCCCTGCAAATACTAACTGAAGAGCTGACAACTTCAAAGCATGGTTCAACCCTTTGAAAAATCTCCTCACTCTCTTCACCTCTATGTTTAGCAACTAAAGCGCATACCTAGACAAGGAGTAAAAATGAGCCTCAAACTCAGCAACCAGTGAACATCTCTGGTCAATGTGACTGAACTCATCACACCTCCTATCTCTCAAAGTGTGCGGAATGTACTTCTCAAAAAAGATATGATAAAACTGAGTCCATGTCAACGGAGGGCACCCAGCTGGTCTGCACTCAACATACACTCTCCACCATAGCTTGGCATTACCTAATAACTGAAAACTCACAAACTCAACCCCGTGGCTCTCTACCGCCCCAATCTTGTGGAGCCTCTCATGATAGTCGATGATAAACGCATAAGCATCCTCTTGCTGGGTGCTGTAGAAGACGAGAGGCTTTATCTTGGTGAACCTATGTTGTAGGCTGTGCACTCACCAAACGGTATATGAGGGACCTGGTTGTGTTGCCTGTATAGTGCGTAAGTAAAGAGAAGGCATGATTTTTACCGTGAAAAACTCCTTGCTTAAGGGATTAAAAATCACGACCTACTCCATTATGATTTCAACTCCACTACACGAACAACTTTAGGTTACAACTCTATTGTAAGCTAGGAACTAACTCCCATAATCTCTCACCATTACAATCATGCTTATGTAACCTAGGAACTAACTCCCATAGTCCCTCAACCCTTGCAATACTCCGATTGCAAGCAATTCCACTTAGCTAACTCTAGCTAAGGACCACTGATACACTTAGACTAATCCTAGCCTAATGTACCACTCAACAGCTTGAGGAAACACACTTCCAACAAGCACACTTTGAGAATTTAAGATATCTACAAACAGCTTGTAATCAAGAAGAGTAGGTTTTCAATTTAAGCACAAATGAACAAAGATTTACAACAACCTAAAGAACATAGACTAAACACATATTAGGATCTGGTTCTTCAGCTTGAAAGTAACTTTGTTCCTGAAAGATCTTGAAAACTTGTGTCGGCAGCTTTGCACGATTTAGATTAGGTTTTCAAGTCTACCAAATATATTGCCATCATGTTGTATAAATAGTGGGAGCATGGGGGTGAAAAGAGACCACTCTTCAATTTTACCCTAAAGCATAGGCAAACTAGTGGCTCGGCTTTACCACTGTCTCTGCCGACAGTGCAAGCTGCACAGAGAGCAGATTACAGACCGAGTCTCTATCTAGTTTTGAAATAGTTTGACAATCATTAAAACACGAATGCACTTGGGGCTATCAATTTCTCCCTTTTTGATGATGAAAAACTCATAGATTGATGTTCCCCCTGAGAACTAGCTTCTCACTTATTCCCCCTGCAAAGCAGACCATTATTGTCAAGGAACCTGCAACATATTAGCAACATACACAACACATTTCTAGAGCATATCTTCCCCCTTAGTCACATGGCATATCATTCATTCATTTTGATCACAGTCGGATGTACCTATTCATATCATCAATAATATCTCCCCTTTTTGGCATTATCAAAAAGATTCAGCGACGCCCTCTCAGAGCTACGAAACATAAGTATGCACGATGATAGAGATAGCTAATGGCATAAAGACAAAATAATCATTGCATGTATCATATTAATTTGCCCATAGGATGAAGTAACAATCATTATCCAAAAGCAGTAGTCTATACAATACACATATGATAGTAAAAGAGTTAAAACATCATGTCATAGACAAAGAGAACTAGGGGAAAATAGGGGGAGTTTGAGGAATTGGAATATGGAGGACAGAACAAGAAGAGGAATCAGGAAGCATGAGCAAATGCTTTCAGAACATTATTCACTTGCTCACTAGCATCTCTTTGATTTTCAATCAGCTTATCACGAAGCTCATCCACCTTCTCCTTCAAGCAAGCATTCTCAGCTTGGAGCTCAGCATTTACATGTACAAGCTCACTACTAGGACCGGTTTCACATGCTAGTTCAACCAATGTAGCTCTCATGCAATCATTTTCAGCTTGAAGTCGGCTGATTTCAATGGTTGCTTGCTCCTATGCGTCAATTAGGTCAGATATAACAGAGCTGCTCCCCCACCTTCCCTTTTGTGTATACATTCACACTTTTCCAAGGTCCGTAGAGCGATCATCTACTTCTTTGTTCCCTTAGTAGCCTTTCCAGTCTTGACACTGAGAAGCTCAAATACATTGGTCAAGAAGAAGCCATAAGGAAGTCCATGCTTGCTGTCTTTGATATTCACAACCTTAATCATATGTTCAATCATTAGACCAGGCAAGTTGATGCGTTGAAAGTTTGCAGGAGCTTCAAAAAGCACCAGGTCTGACAACGAAGTCATGCATCTCCCCTCAGCTCTAGGAAGCAGCACTTTATTAACAAACTCAAACATAAGTTGATAATGCGGCTTCAGTTACTTCTTATGGAACCTTTCAGAGGATGCAAGACCCTTCTTAACAATCGAGTTTTTGAAATCTTGAGAGGCATTTCCTTCCACAGTTTTTAGTCCACGGGTTAGGACTGCTAAGATTTCTCTAAGTTTTGCCTCATCTAGCTCGAATTCCTCTGAATGAATTGTAAGAGCCAAGGTAGAGTCATCAGTATACGTCAGATTTAGGTAGAACTCAGTCACCTCTTATTTAAAGACACTAGGAGCTGGAGCAATAAGCAAATGTTCCAATTTATGAAATTTTATGATCTCTAGAAGTTTTCTCATTCCATGCTTGTCGGAGATGTCATGATCAAATACTCTTCCCAGCAGCACCATTTGATTCATTAGAGTATTTCCCTTTCCTCATTTGAGTCGTATAACCTTCTCCTTTTCTCAGAGCAACCTGGTTCCTTTCTTAGTTTGCTCCCTTTTCTCTTGGGTTGTCGAGGTGTGCTCTTCTTCTTAAATGCTTGCTCATTTTTATTAGTAAGTGTATCCTCCTTGATAACCCTTTTTCTTTTTTCTTCTTCTTTTCTTTTAGATAACCTTTTCTTAAGAGATGGTTGTTCAGGTTCCTCTTCTTCATTAGGAATTGTCATCACATCCAAAGATGATGGCACCTCCTCATCTCTCAAACCGTTCTTCCCATATATTCCTTTCTTCTTGTACACCAATTTCCCTTTGTTTGCCTTTAGGGCGGACTCAATCCTAGCTTTTCTCATTTGCCTAGCATTTGGAGCTTTATAAGCAATATGTTTCCTGACTTTTCCATTTCTTGGAGTTATAGGGCCAGAGGATATCTTGATTACGATACTTAGAATGATATCACCATCGGAGTCTACTTCCTCAGAGGAGTTGTCAGACTTTTCCTTCTTCGGAGATGGTCCTCTTAAGTGCACAACAGCAGGCATAACATCTCTAATTACTTTAGAGGGGTCTGGAATCTCGACTACTATGGGAGTAGTCTGAAGTATAAATAATTCGAACACTCCTTGTGCTGAGAGACAAGGTCCCTCCTGCACATCTTCCCCTGAACTTTTTCACTGTCCATATCAGACAATCCCACTCTTTTCTCCAATAGGTTACTATCTATAAATGAGATGGAATCCTTTCTTCCATTTTTCACAACTAAAGGAATTAGGATTACCTGAGATTTCTACACCAACTTCATTTTCCTTAGTGGTACCTCCATTTTGTGATTCTTGTATATCTTCACAATTTGCCTTTTCAAAGAACAGACCTTTGGATATTGGTATTTAAACCCTCAGAGCTTATGATATTGTTTGAAACTTCCACTCCATCATCTCTTGCGTTGATTTCCTCAGTGGTTTAGAGGAATTTAGGAGCGAAAGTGTTTGACGACTTTCAAGCTAGTTTTCAAGATGGAATGGAATTTGAGGATGCGTTTTTAGAAGGCGAGGGGAAGAGTTTTATGTTTGAGATAGCTTGAGAGGTGGACTCGTTATTAAACATGTTTGATCTCGGCCAGGGTTTTGAGAGGAAGAAGAGGGATTTAAGTCTGTGAATGTTACACTAACAGGGGGAACAGAGAAGAGGGGTTTAGTAGGAGAGAGACATAAACAGTAGCCTTAAATATTTGAGACAAGGAACAGATTCTGATTGGTTAATACCTGAAGTTTCTTACAGACCGGGTCGGTCAAGGAAAGATGTAACGTTTGGGCTCAGGATTTTAGGCGGGAATATTTTTAATGACATGACATATTAGCAGTTTAACACACATATAAGCATTGGAGAGACTACTAACCTCAGTCACAAAAACCAGGTTTCTTAACAGTTTTTGCAGTAGCAAGGAACTCGGAAGTATGCAATGTCTCAAATACTTATGTTGTCCTGTGAGTAGTATGAGAATAAGCTTCTCCTTGGTCACTGTCATTCATAATGTGAAAAGCTTCTTCTGATCATGCTGTCTCTTCTTTAGTAGCAGCTAATTTCAATATCATAGGAAGGTGTTTTTTTTTAAAGGACACACACTTTCCTTAGAGTTCCTTGAGTGAGGTGATATTCTTCATTTTTTAATAGGATTTTGAGAAACGATACCTTTTGACAAATTCCTTCCTTTCCCAAGTTTTTTGGCAGAATTACCAACTCCGTTTAGGAACCCCCATCCCATCGAGTCCCTTAGAGTGAGAAGCAGTGTGAATTGAGCTTTCTTCTTTTAATTCAGGCAACTCTTCCTTTTCCTTCCACAGACCAGGTTCCTCCTTTCTTGACTTTTGTTTGGTAGTATCTTCATTTTGAAGAAGGTTGAAGATGTTGGTCTTCTGTAAACCAAACTCTTGTCTGCCCTCATACTCATCCTGAGCTTTGTTTGTCATCTCCTTCCTTCTACATGATGTATTCAATAGTTCTTTCACGTGGCTGTTTAGAAGAGGATTTTCCTTAGTAACTTCCTCAACTTGCTCTTGTAGATCTACGATACTAACTACCATATCATCCCTTTCTTGATCTTGAGTGGTCTCACTACCCTTCATTTTGAGAAGATCAAGAGTTGTATTGATTTTGTCGACTCCGTCATGTGCACCTTCGAGAGCGTCCCAAATCTCATTTGTTGTTTTACAAGAGGAAGATAGATTGTACTCCCCTGATCCAATGCTTGAGGAAGATTTTTTTTTTAGCTTCTTGATCTTTTTACGAGTAAGGCCATTCGGCTGGGGAGATGAGGACCGAGGACCATAATGCATGTCCTTACCGATGATGATATTACATTCTAACCTTCCACCATTCATAATGTTAAGCGTTGAAGTTTGGTGGTCTTGAGATAGACTCTCCCTTCTTTTTGGTTTAGTGAGCTATCCATGAAGAGATCATTTCTAGGTGTTAACCTTTTTAGAAAGAACGCCTACGATACCAATTGTTGTAGTGCACTACCCAAAACAAGATATAAGGGACCCGGTTGTGTACCGGTTCCCTTATGCGATTTAATAAGTAAAGAAGACACGATTTTTACCGTGGAAAACTCCTTGCTCAAGAGATTAAAAACCACGACCTACCCAAAGATTTCAACTCCACTAGATGAGCAACTTCGAGTTACAACTTTATCGTAAGCTAGGAACTAACTCCCATAATCCCTCGCCGCACAATAACACTTATGTAACCTGGAACTAACTCCCATAGTCCCTCAACCCTTGTAATACTCCACTTAGCTAACTCTAGCTAAGGACCATTAATAAACTTAGACTAATCCTAGCCTAATGTACCACTTAACATCTTGAGGAAACACACTTCCAACAAGCACACTTTGAGAATTTAAGATACCTACAAACAGCTTCTAAACAAGAAGAGTAGGTTTTTAGTTTAAACACCAATGAACAAAGATTTACAACAACCTAAAGAACATAGACTAAACACATATCAGGATCTGGTTCTTCAGCTTGAAAGTAACTTTGTTCTTGAGAGATCTTGAAAACTTATGTCGACAGCTTTGCATGATTTAGATTATGTTTTCAAGTCTACCAAATATATATCTATCATGTTGTATATATAGTGGGAGCATGTGGGGTGAAAAGAGACCACTCTTCAATTTTGACCTAAAGCATGGGCCAACTCAAGCATTATCAGTGTGTGCGGCAAGGGCTCGGCTTTACGAGCATGCTCTCGCCGAGAACGTGCAACGTGCACAGAGAGCAGATTACAGGCCAGGTCTCTATCAGGTTCTGAAACAGATTGACAATCATCAAAACACGAATGCACTTGATACTATCAACCTCCAAACTAAATCATGCTCCTCACCGGTCATCATTGGGCTTGCCACGGGCCTAGAGAATAAGTCTAGTCCTGGAATCTCATCCATATAGAGCCACGGCCGCGATGTATGCCCTGTGAGCACGAAACCTCTCTATGATCTACTCAGCTAATCTCACCCCCTAACCATCTGGTGCAGCCACATGAACACACCTACCTGAGTCAACCCCTTAAGCAGGTTCAACACATGAACCAAAGCATCGGACAACACTAGAGTACATATAATATTAGGCTGAGCTGGTGCTGGTCCCAACTCCTCCTCATCACGATGACCGCAGTGCCTTGAGAGATGGATCTATCGCAGCCACGACCGGCCAGCGTGCCCGCCCCTAGCCGTGCCGCCCTTTTGTCTGCGTCGCGTCCATCGGCTCTGCAGCTGCGGCCTCTACCACGTGCCACCGCCCCGGCGGCGAGCACGGGTGCCTCGTCAACTACCGGCTTAGCACGAGTCCTCACCATCTATGAGAGAATAGAAGGAGAAATCAGATACCAATTTGAACCAACTAGATACCAATTAGAATCAAGTAGCATGAAAGGAAGGAAAGAATAGAGTTTTCCTAGTGTCCCATAACCTCTCGAAGATAAGTACGTATGTCTCCGTACGATCAACAAGACTACTCTACTAGGCATGTTCTGTACAGGTGAGATTGGTGAACCTAGGGCTCTGATACCAATTTGTCACGACCCAAAATACCATCGTGATGGCACCCATACTAACCCCCCCTCATGTGGTGGTGAACCATCCTATTTATTCATTTCTTTATTCGAATACAAAAAAAGAGTTAAATAGCAAGGTCAAGTCATAATAAGTCTAAGTCAAGACCATAAATATAAAGTTTAAGATACTAAGTCATAATACACAATCCCGAAACGAAGTCACCGTACAAGAAAAACTAACCAATGATGTCTAAGAATAATACATATGTCTCGGAATACAAATGAATGTCTAACGGAACAAGAGTAGACAAATAGAAAGGAACCTGTGGTTGCATGGCAGGCAGAGATCACCATCGGATCCTCGGGCAAAGAAATAGGCTAGAAACGGGTCTAGAAAATGGACTCCGCCTCAAAATCCACACTTAGGAAAAGTGCAGCAAGAGAAGTATCATTACATATATGTACTGGTAAGCATCCTAGGCCGACTAAGATTAGTTAACGCATATAAGCACAAAATCAATAAGATAAATATATAGGCACAAATAACCACTCAAATCACAGAAGATCACATAACTGAATCATCGCCTAAGGTGAAACACCTAAACACAAGTCTGCCAAGTTTTCAATAGTGCCTCAAAGTAACCACAATCACGGATACAACCAACAAATCCAGTCAATCGATGTAAAATGTGATGATTTTTTTAAAAAAATTAATATCGCCCAAATGGCAATTTTATTAATTAAAAGAAATGAAATGGTTCAATACATAAAAGGAACTGAGAAAAACAAAACAAATATAGTAATTGCCAAAAATAAACCAAGTAACCCTAAATTTACGCGTCGTTTCTTCTTTCACGGAGCTTCTCTCTCTATGAAAACATCATCGTTGATGCTCATGTGATGATTTGAGCTTATCTCAGCTCCAATTTAGCTTGTATCTGATGTGTATCAAATCTGCAAGGAACATATCTCTATTACCTCGCGGGCTCAATCTCAAGTGCATATAAACGTGACGATGATATATGCAATACAATGAAATGGACGTCATGCAATGCAATAGCCAGTATCTCAACCTATACACATATGCTCCCGATGAAATATCAACGTCTCAACATCTCAGCAGTCATGACCCGCGGGGGACCCATGGCGTCCATATACCACTCGCTCCGGAATGTCCCATCGGATCACGAACACACATACCTTCCGCCTCCGAAGAATCTTTGATCAACAAAATTCACATAATGCTTTCATCAAGGTGTCACATTTCTTTCATAGTTGCCATAGATCTTTCATCATCGGCATTGACGCTATCCATCAAACCATTTCCATCGTGTATGAGTGCATGAATGTAAAAATGTTAAATCAAATGCAATCAATGCTAATGAACATGCTATGGAAGTCACAAACACCATAAGCCACATCAAGTCTTGAATAAATCACAACAACCACGGAAATGGAATCAACATGGAGTTTCAATCACCATAATGAATCTATCACATCACACCACTCCAATCACATAACAAGTACACCATATGTCATAATGTGTAAAATAAATAAATGACGTGCTCACATAATCGAAGTAATACCAACATAAGTATACATCCATCCCAACATCGTGTCCGAAGACCTAATCATGCTTTCTCCCGATAATTCTACGCATATATACGTTTCACTAATCAAAGTCACACTAAAGTAAGCCTAATGAGTGGCCATAAATACGGATTTTTAGCTACAATTAACCTTTTATTTACTACACTGTAATCGTGTTTGAGCTTGAGTATTAATATTTTATACTTATTACATGTGTTTTAATGTGCAGGAATAAAACGTTAGAAATTTAGCAGAAATTGTTGAAGTTGATTAACAAAGAAAGGAAAAAAAATAATATTCAAATATATAGAAGGCTGCCTTCAGAGTTGAGGGTGGAAAACAAATTAATTTTGTTAATGTGGCGTCATTGGCAAGAAGGTTGGCCATCAAAGGTGCCAATTAAATTGTTGAAGTCTTGAATTCAGTTAGCCAAATGACATTTGGATATTAATGTTTGTCTATGTGGCAACACCAAAGAGACCAAAATACCCTCAAAGTTTAAAAGCAATAGCAAAATCACGATGAGAGAGGACTCTCAAAATAATAATAAAGAATATGGATCGTTGCGATATCAAACTCGTCACGGGCCAACTCAATCGATTTCGGAAAGCCAACTTTTCCTATTTTATTTGGACAACGTTAATTTTGTCTAGGACTTTTCCGACACCAATAAATACTCCTAAACACATTTATGTACGAACTTTTGATCGAGGAGGCACTGGAGGCGCGTAGAAGATGATTTGACGGCCGAATTCTTTACTTTCCATTGCGATTCGATTCAATACGGAAGTTTGGATCAATTGTCGGTTGTAATGTTTTCTACTTCTATTTCTTCTATGTTCTTTTATTCTATTATGGAGCAGTTTTCTTGTAGGGCTTTGACAAGACATGATGTATTGATTGACGCTTTTAGATTCGATTCTTGTTTTATTGCTTGAATTCGTTAATCGTGGTTTGAATTGAATCGCGCAGTTATCTACTATTTTATTTAATCGAAAGATGAATAGTTTGGTGAATATCTTTGCATTATTTTGTTTGGTTTTAATTGGTGATTCTTCTAAGTAATCGAAAAGAGCTTCTTGAATTATTGGTTGAACCAAAAGAGGAAAATTTTCGAGAGACGTTTTTCCTTGAGACTAAACCATTAATGTTTTCTTGCATATGTTCGCTAGCTTTTCATCAGCCTTGAAATCATGGATAGTAATTTTGTTTTATTATTGAGATATTTTGGATGCTTTAATCAGAATAGAAAGTGTTTTATGAATTATCTTAATATAAATTTGATTTATCTCATGATTGAATGATTTTATCGAGTAATCGAAAGAGACCCTTGAATAATTTATCTTGGGTTATAAGCTGACGATATTCGTGAGAAGTCGTTTGAAGATCTATTTCTATCCATAATAGTTAACATTCTCAGGGCTTGCATTAGTTTAATTTGTGAAATCTGTATAAATAATTGGAAGATGTTTATTAGATTCTATAGTAAACTAATTACTTAATGAATTCGAGAGGCTCAATAAAACTTAGAGGATAATGATAAAACGAATCGAAGCTAATTGCTAAAATCTTGCATCTGTCTTGTCTACTACCCTTACTTATCATATTAATAGTAACCTTTGCTTTCGTTGTCAATTGTCTTTAATTACGTCGTAGTCATAATCGTGGTTTATAACCACAACAAACTCAAGTTTTTATTTCGAATAATACCGAGCAAGGTTCCGTTTGAGTATTTATTTGTACCAATCCCTGTAGAGATGATCTTAAACCATACTATCTTTGACTAGCGAAGGACTCAATTTATACTGTGTTTTGCGCTCGTCAAATTTTGGCGCCGTTGCCGGGAATTGGCAACAAATAATATTTAGATAGAATCTTGTGTATTAATTCATGCTTTTATTATTATTCTTTTTAATTTTGTAGATAATAAAAATAAATTAAAAAAAGTCAATAGTTTTTTTTTTTTAGTAGTAATTTTTAATTCTTTTGTTTGTTTTATTTATTTCACTTGTCTTCAAGATTTCTTTTGTAGTTTCCTGACAAGTTCTAGGGAGGAAAGCTTGAAGAAAACATTCTTGAGGATTGAACTTGAAGTGTTTAAAGATGGAGCACAATCAGCCACGAAAAACAATTGCAGAGTTAGCAGTTGAATCTTATAAAAAAAAGTCTGTAATCTGTTTCAAATGTAGGGGAAATCATCAATGGTTTTATTTTAAGCAGGTAAGTATTCCTCCTATGGCTCATCTTATGAAAAGTGTCACTCTGTTTCTAGTGCTTACATGAAGGATGTTTCATATGAGCACAATTATAACTCTAAATGGAATGAATATCCTAATTATGATCGACCGAAAGCGAAGAGAGACAACCACCTGCAAGAGGAGAAGGTCAAGGAAAGAGCTTATGCATAAGTTCATTATAAGTGTTGAAGAGAGATTTACGTAGAATGATACAGCCATGGAGAACCTAACAACACAAATGAGTCAATTAGTAAGTATGATGTCAGAAAACTTATGGATTTGTGATGGTGAATATATAGAGGAGACACCATGTGAGAATGAGCCTACCCAAGAGGATGAGCATTTAGAGATAGACGTTGCTACTCTACAAGAGGACTCTGATTCTATTCAGATGATTAAGGATGAGCATACTTTGGTTGATTGTGAAGCAATAGACGAAGAGTTCAAAACCACATTCATTATTCCAGGTTTACAATCTTCGTTGGAAGAGAATGAGAAACAAATGGTCTTGAACATAGAGGAAGAATATTCTAATGACCTTTCTTCTTTGTTTTCTTATTCTAATCTTGATCATGCAAATTTTATTTTTGGGGATTTTTAGGAATATGTGTGGATTCATCCCGTGAAAGAATGCTGGAACAAGTTGAGGATAATCCTGCAGGAATAATTCACAGCTCAAAATGAGGTCAAGAAAGAGCGAAAAGAGCAGGGCTTACATATATCTTCATAAGCATGTGGCCTAATGAGCTCCATAAATAACCCCAAGGAGCGTAAACAAGGAATGGGTTTAGAATTAGGGGCCGAGTTCATAAGTTCTCGGAGACGAAAAAAATTGAGGGGGGTATCCTTACCTCTTATCTTTAATGTTGTCATGGAGACATGACACAATTTTAAGTGTGGGGTGGGGAATGTAAATATGTGTTTGTTTTTATTCTATTTTTTTTTTAAAAACGTAATTTTGGCTCTTAAGTAGAGAATCCAATGTTTTTGTGCAAATTGGAGAGTTCTTACTAAATTTTGTCTATGCCTTGAGAACAATGACTGTCTTGTTTGTGACATCTAGGCTCACCTTTAAACTCATGAATAAATACTAGGCACAATTACTTTGTCTCAAATTTTCCTAGGAGCAAGTCGGGGAATCCTTGCTTGAGTGAATCGTGTGCCAAGGAGTGTGTGTGAGAATTTTTGCTATGTTCTGTGCATGTAATTGGTGTCTAGAACTTACCCGAGTGTATGCAACGTGAAATTGCAAGTATTGATCAGTCTAGGAAATGATATAGTGTCACGACCCATTTTGGCTCGTGCGGGCACCTACCTTCCCACCTTGGTAGGCGAACCCTCTCGTTTATACAACGCTTCAATCACATAACTTTCCTTTCAAGCTCTTGGAAATTAAGAAAATAGTGGAATTTCATTTATAAATACAAACTCGAATGTTACATAATTTGACAATACGTTTTTACAGACTCGATACAAATTCCCATAACCTGGTCTAGAAAAATACAAGAGCGACTAAGTAAATTTCAGAGTGATATCATACAATAAGACTCAACCTCCAATCCCAGAGTGAAATGAGAGGAGGCCTTCCATGCTAGCACCGCATAACTTCCGCATATACTTTGATCAATCACCTGAAACTATCTACACCCCAAAAAGGGTGTGGCAAGTGCAATATGAGTACAACCACACGTACTGAGTAAGTATCATATGTCGACAATGGTTGGTAACACATATTGGTAAAGAATTCACAAAAAAAATGATGATAATCACTAAATCAAGTCACATATCCCGAACAGTAGATTTGTAACTTCAATCTAACTCAAGTCCCAACCAATCTAGCATAATTATGAGTTGGCCAAACACATATACCGATTCTCAACATCATTACCATTCCCAGGTCGTTCGTTCGTGTTTTAGGAGCGAACTCATTGTTACGACACCCTCATGTCCAACCTCGCTTAACATGATACACTACTAATTTTAGGTTCATTTAACAGGCGTAAGTTAACAACATAAGTCATAAGAGTCAAATCCAAATGTTCATCGTCTCCTATGTATAGCATCTAAACCTCATATGATAAGTCTGAGTATATCTAATCCAACAACAATCAAAACAATAGAATTAACAACACAATGGTCACAATACAGTCATCACGACATCTCACTCAAGTCATAATGCAATGCAATGCAATAATGGTATAAATGTGATGCCATGCCATGCTATACAAATGAGATGTATACATGTACTCCAAATGGAAATATCGACGTCTCCAAGAAGACAACCTGGGCAGACTCACAAGGGTTCGAGCGCCACCCCGTCCCGGATCTTTGCCAAACAAGTACACGGACTCCCCTCAAGCATCAAGCCACAGTGAGTCTCACCGGCACCATTCTGGGGGACCCGCGGAGCCCATGCACTACAATCGAATCTGGGATAACATCGAAATCGGCCATGCACAACAATGCCCGAATATAACCATCGAACATCGGCCTCTTCACAATCACTCAAAAGAGTTGTCAAATATTAATTTCATAATTCAATGATTCCGGAATTGAACCTCGAACATCGGCCTCCTCACAATCACTCAAGTAAAAGAGTTTAATAAGTATCAGTTTCATATAAACAATAATTTCAGAATGGATCTTCGGACATCGGCCTTTTTCATAATCACTCAAGTAAAAGAGTTTATAAAATATCAATTTCGCTCAATCAACGATACCGAATCATCATTAGATATCAGCCATGTACGATAATATAAGAGAAACGGGCACGCATATATCAATCATCAACAAGTAAGCTCAATATCACAAGTACCTCAACGGGGTACGCCAACAATATATCACATCACAATACCAACAGTGGGTACGCCGATAATGTATCATAGTACACATACCAACAACGGTTATGTCAATCCTATCCTAACCAGGAGAAAAAGCGACACTCGCTATCTACCAACTACACGTGGCATCAAGCCAACACAATTAACAATCAACACGTATAACGGGGCGGTTAGTCCCAACACACGACAGGTCAATCATTTAACATACGGTATTACCATTTTCCTAATAAGCCTATTTACTTAGGATAAGAATCTCACCCTACATTTGAGTCATTCGTTATCATTTAATTAGGATATCCTTCACTACCGTGATTCATTTTATATTTCCAGCTAGCTCTTAGATTCACTACAATAATTGCATCGATAGGCATAACTAGATTTCGCCCGCTACTCCCAGGCCACATAAATCCACCGATAATCAATAAGGTCACATCAATACCTAAGGAGTATACAGGCCACGAGTCCGAACAAACATGTCACACATAATAATACCATCCTAAGATTTCATCCCATATCTCCAAATCATATACATGCATTCTACGTTCCTTCTACACAACAATACGGAAAACTAACCGGTGTCTACCGAAAGGAAGCCATAACCTACCTCATGGCCTAGCGGGTGCCACGAACATCCAATGATGCCTCAATTAATCACCACCGCGTAATCCATATGAAAAGCTCAGAGACAACCATGAGACCCAAGAATAGAATTCATCAATAGGATCTTTCCCAACGACTTCGAAATTGCTAAGGTAGATATGGAATTTTATCCTACCTAAAAACTCACTATCACAACGCTAGTTGATAGATTAACCTTCGTTTAGAACATTCATGACCTTACTCAAGTTACTAGTTTGGTCAATTTGTCATTTTAGGCTTATTTCGTTAAACCCATTTTCAAGATCTAAAATAGAGACCCAAAGGTATTTTAACGGGGTAGGTGGTATGGATTCGTCGTGGGAATCATGTTAGGATTTACGTGCATAGAAAATATCCTAAGACTTTATATCAAAAAGGACAAGGGTTCATTATACTGGAACTTAAGAGATTCGAGGACTCCCATTTCGCGACTTCTTAGACAAGGATCCTTAACGAGAATTAATGTCGGGAGAATGAATGGAAGAGGTTAGAAATAACCCTTCCCAAGGAAGTATCATTTCGTGTCTCCAAAATTAGTCCAAATACGGCCGGACTCTCTAGTAGGTTTCAAAACGGGTTAATTCCCGAAATGTCAATAGGTGGAATTCATCGTGCGAAACTCGCCCGCGGTAGGTTTACCGGGCCGCAATGGGCAAGCCAGTAGCGGCCAAAACGCCGCTATGGCGCTCAAGGGGTCCTACGCGATTACCGCTACGCAATTGGTATACCGTCAAAGGCACCGCCGTAGCGCGTCCACGAGACCGCTATAGCGGTTTCGGCCCTATTTCTTTGCTCGCACTTCTATCAAGCACGATACGCATGATGATCTTGGTTTGTCTTGAAAGGTTTCCAAGATGCGAGAAGGTGGAGACATCGTTAGGCCCCATAGTTGTTTCCTTCCTTAGAATTTCACCATAACGACGAAACGGGTCGTTACATATAGGCATTTCTTTGTTGAGCCAGTTATGCCTTTTGACCCAACTAATTGCATATATCCTAGTCAATCCCGTTAAGCTTATAATTCGATTTCTTTGGCAACTACACTACAAGCCTCACCTTTTTGCTTTGATTTGCCTATATTTTTTAACCTTGCACTTGATGTTGTTAAGAGATTTTAAGCTAACGGAGGTTTGATCTAATTTTTAAGTGAACTTAGAAAAAAATGGAGAAAGGTGCACTGCTTAAAAAGAAATTAGAGATCCTTTAGTAAGGACTAAAAAAAGATAAAAAGAAAAAAATGTGTTCTTGAAAAAAAAAAAAAACACATTTCTTACTAAGCAGATTCTTGCTTTGTTCAGGCTTAAAGGAAAAGGGAACATGGTGCTTGTACTTTTGCTATTCGGGAAAGTTCGTTCAACATAAAGGTGTGGTTTGAATTATGAAATCATATGTATTAAAGTCACAGTGAGGCCAGAACCACTATCATCCATATGAATCCGACCCGTCTCTCAGCTTACACTACAACCAAACAAAGTCCTACTTGATCTTAGACTGATAAGCTTGAATAAATGGAGTAGGACACCAACGACAAGCTTATGGTGCATCTTTTCTGGCACATAAACTTTATTTCAAAGAGAGAGCGTAAATTCTTTCTATCTTGGGTCCCTAATTGTTCTCGAATATTATGTGCGAGGGACAATTCTTTATTTGGAGCGAGGAGCATGGTTTTGTACACAAGTGATATTCTTGAGCTTCTCTCACGGGAGCAACGAGCGAGGTGTAAAAAAATTGTTAGTACTTTTGAGTTGAGTCCTGAGGTTAGATGATTATGGACGGGTGCTATAATTGTTTTAAATATTCTTGGCATGACAAGTTAGGGAGAGTCGTTTGAAAGGGTGATCTTTTTTGGAGTGTAGTTTGACTGCTCGAGGACAAGCAATGATTTAAGTGTGGGGTGTTTATGAGTGGCCATAAATACGGATTTTTAGCTACAATTAACCTTTTATTTACTACACTTTAATCGTGTTTGAGCTTGAATATTAGTATTTTATACTTATTGTGTGTGTTTTAATGTGCAGGAATAAAACAGCAGAAATTGTTGAAGTTGATTAACAAAGAAAGGACAAAAAAAATATTCAAATATATAGGAGGTTGCCTTCATATTTGAGAATGGAAGACAAATTAATTTTGTCTATGTGGCGTCATTGGCAGAAAGGTTGGCCATCAAAGGTGCCAATTAAATTGTCGAAGTCGTGAATTCAGTTGGCCAAATTACATTTGGATATTAATGTCTCTCTATGTGGCAACACCAAAGAGACCAAAATGCCCTCAGAGTTTAAAAGCAATAGCAGGTCATTATGGAGAGAGGACTCTCAAAATAATAATAAAGCATACAGATCAGTGCAGTATCAAACTCGTCACGGGCCAACTCAATCGATTTCGGAAAGCCAACTTTTCCTATTTTATTTGGACAAGGTTAATTTCGTCTAGGACTTTTCCGACACCAATAAATACTCCCTAAACACGTTTATGTTAGGAATTTTGATCGAGGAGGCATTGGAGGCACGTATAAGAGGATTTGATGGCCGAATTCATTACTTTCCATACGATTCGATTCAATACGAAAGTTTGGATCAATTGTCGGTTGTAATGTTTTCTACTTCTATTTCTTCTATGTTCTTTTATTCTATTATGGAGTAGTTTTCTTATAGGGCTTTGACAAGACATGATGTATTAATTGACGTTTTTAGATTTGATTCTTGTTTTATTACTTGAATTCGTTAACAGGGTTTTGAATTGAATTGCAGAGTTATCTACTGTTTTATTTAATCGAAAAAGGAATTGTTTGGTGAATATCTTTGCATTATTTTGTTTGGTTTTAATTGGTGATTCTTCTAAGTAATCAAAAGAGCTTGTTGAATTATTGGTTGAACCAAGAGAGGAAAATTTTCGAGAGACGTTTTCCTTGAGACTAAATCATTAATATTTTCTTGCATATGTTCGCAGGCTTTTCATCAGCCTTGAACTCATGGATAGTAATTTTATTTTATTATTGAGATATTTTGGATGCTTTAATTAGAATAGAAAGTGTTTTATGAATTATCTTAATATAAATCTGATTTATCTCATGATTGAATGATTTTATTGAGTAATCGGAAGAGACACTTGAATAGTTTATCTTGGGTTATAAGCTGACGATATTCGTGAGAAGTCGTCTGAAAATCTATTTCTATCCATAATATTAACATTCTCAGGTCTTGCATTAATTTAATTTGTGAAATCTGTATAAATAATCGGAAGATGTTTATTAGATTCTATAGTAAACTAATTACTTAATGAATTCGAGAGACTCAATAAAACTTAGAGGATAATGATAAAACGAATCGAAGCTAGTTGCTAAAATCTTGCATCTGTCTTGTCTACTACCCTTACTTATCATATTAATAGTAACCTTTGCTTTCGTTGTCAATTGTCTTTAATTACGTTGTAGTCATAATCGTGGTTTATAACCACAACAAACTCAAGTTTTTATTTCATGAATAATACTGAGCAAGGTTACGTTTTGAGTAATTATTTGTACCGATCACACAATGACAAGCTCATGCCCCGAAGCCCACCCTAGACGTGACCTAGCGATCATGAACAACATACGAAGAACCTAAAATATGCAATAATAACACTTGAACCCGCCAGGTTCAATATTCACCTCCAACAGCTTTTATAGAATAAATTCAAACGAAAGCATGATATATGAATTAAATTAAAGTAAGTCTTTAATAACATAAAAGCCTAATCAAGCGTGTCACGTACCTCCAAGAGTTAAACAAAACTCAACATCTACCCACAAGAATTTATACCGTGGAGCTTCTAAGATAAAGAGTAATTGTCTGACACATCGGAACGTAGCTCGCTAAAACTAAAATAATAATTGAATATGCTAAGGTGTCAGATTGAATACGTGCGGCTCACCAAGTCGTGACAACGGTCCTTCTTAAGAGCTTTGAAGTATCAAGAACACCTTTCTTATCCGTTTCCTAACATACCATAAAAAACAACAATGGTATGCCCGAGTACTTCATACTCGCTGAGTGCCTCGGAGACAACAAGTAATATGAAAATCAAGTACAATGATGCTTAAAGAGAAATCGGTTATGAAAACCATGTGAAATCAATGTAAAACGTGCTTATTCAACTTCAGGTATCTCAATAAGAATTATCAAAAACCGATTATAAAAGCCTCTTGTTAAGTTACAACTTTCAAATATGCATTTCAATTTGATCATGATTGTCGACAGTTCTAAGAAAGAATAAGGAATATCACACTTGCCAATCTGTGCCCAAGAATCAATCACATCAAAAGCATGACCGTAGAGGTTCCCTAATCACACAAGAAGACACCAATATGTGATTCCGGTGGCTATCCTTTCCTCCCGAATAGCTAGGCATTAACGGCCTCTGGGTGGCGAACCGTGGCAAACCGCCACTCTTCCTCGAATGACTAGGCATTACCACGCTAGGATCCGTAGTGACTACCCTTCCTCCCGAAAGTAGCAGCCTAACACAACAATAAAGTTCGTAGCATAGAAAGCGGATCTTCACAATTTGTCTCAAGGTAGTCACATCATCAATTAGCATTAAAGCTCATTATGCCATATCGCAAAGATAAATCATTTCAAAGAATGTCTTGAAAACGTTTACACTTCTTTAACCAAGATTTCAATGTCATAATTCGGCATAAGAAAATATTATTATCAATCCTTAGCCATCATTATTGATCATCTCTTGCGAGAAAATGTGTATAAACTTGTATGTGTACTTCAAACATGATACAAACTAGGTTTAATGTAGGGTTGTCACACATTAACCTTAATTAAAGCAAGAAGTAAAGTTTCAATTCATGAAAAGTTCACCTTTTTATTCAATAAAGAGCTTTTTAAAAGAGACGTTAATCTAAAACCGATTTTTGAAGAGAGATATACCTTAATTACGTTATACGCGAGTTCGAACAAATTACTTTTCTAGAGAGAATCCCAAACCACAACTTTTAACTCCCTTGAAATAGATTATCTTGCTACTCCGTTGAAATAGAAGGTTTTTGAGAAGTAATTTTCGTACTTAGGGTTTTGAACAAGAGGCGAAAGTGATAAAATTAAACTCAACCCTTGTTTTAAAAAGTTTCGATGGACGCGGGAGAAATACGCTCCGAAAGGACGGAGACGTACTTCTAAGGTACGGTGTCATTCTTTCAGGCCGTACTTCCCAAAAATTTCCGAGTCAATGTAAGGGTGAAAAGGACGGGCGAGTGGACGTCCCATCCTTTGAAGTATGGGCCGTACCTTCCCTAAAAATTCCAGAGAGTTCAGATTTGAAAAGACCAAAGAATGTCCGCAAAGTAAGGGCTGTACTTTGAATTACGGGCCGTACTTTTGTCGTAAATCTCCCAGTACCGTTGAAATGGGATTTTCATCCCAACACTCCCCGTTTTGTTTTTAGGTCCCGAATTGTGAACACAACCTAACTTATAAGGTTCAAAACGACTCGTATAACGCTTTCATATTCCCGATTTACAGGATGTTACAAATCTTAAACTATACTATCTTTGACTAGCGAAGCGCTTAATTTATACTGTGTTTTGTGCTCGTCAAAGCCGTAACTTACCTCAATGCCGAACTGGTGCCACGAACTACTCCACTCGAGCCTTCCTTTTCTGAAGTGCCTTAGAACGATCGAAGTCTAATAATTACCAATTCTAAGTAAGTAAATGACCACGAAATAATCAACTATTCGGAAAGAGAATCGGCTGTGAAAGTTACCCAAAGTACCCCCTAATGAACTACAAGGGCAAAACGGAAAATTAAGGGCGAAATTACACTATCCATATTCTAAATAGTCATTAACCTTAATTTCATGGAATTCTAACTTCACCGGTCCTTAAATTTTTAAATTTTGCTAAAATCCCAAATTTTAAAAAGAACCCAAAAATTTTGAATTGATTTAAAAAACCGGAGATTCAAAACCTAGAATCATTAATCCAAATCTAGATAATAGGGAAACAAAAATTAGAAAACCCAAAATCCAAATTTGATTGGGGGTTTAATGTTCAAAAACCCGGTTTCCATAACTTCGCCCTCTTAGTCATTAACCACCAGGATCTAATTACCAAAATTTAAATAAAAGATTAAGGCACAAAAATTTTCCCCAAAATAATTCCCCAAACCCTTCTTTAGAAATAGCCCACAATTTTGGATTGGTTTTTTGGGGAAGAGAATAATGATTCAAAGTTGGGGTGAAAGGGGTTTTCCCCATCTCCTTGGGGCGAAAAAAGGAACCGCTTGGAATCCCCCCCGTTTATACCTTGGGGGCTTATTAAAGACTAAGATTTCCCTCCCGGTCCACCCTTGGGGGGACCCCGGGGGAGACACTAGAAACTAGA
>NC_081353.1:56361122-56377331 GCF_029784015.1 Lycium ferocissimum | reverse complement strand
CATTTTATATAAAAATGTTGCCAAGTGTTGTCCACGTGGATACATAATGTCACAATGACACCTACATAGAAATAAAAAAAAAATATTTGTTTTAGAAGACAAACTGAAAAATAATAATTTTTGTAAAACAATATCAAAAATTATATTAAAAAAATAGTTTTAAAAATGGAAAAGTTATTTAAAAAAAAAATAAGAAAACTGATTATTTAGTTTTCACATTTAAAAAAAAAAAAAAATCATGTTTTCCATTTTTTAATTTTTTTTCTGATTTTCTAAATTTTTTGATAATTTTTTTACAAAAATTACTATTTTTTCATTTTTTTTTTTTTTTTAAAATGCTATTTTTTTAAAAAAATTAAAAGAATAATATACAGTTTTTTTTAATAAAAAATTTTATTTTTTAATTTTCATGTAGATGCCACCATAGCATTACTTATGCCATGTGGATAACTTTTTTCTGAAAATTTCAGCTTCGCTTGCTTTTGGAGAGTGAGTTCACATATTTAGTTGAGGTGTGTTTTGTAAATTAAATAGTGATAGTTTAGGTAGTTTTCTTAACCTTCTGATAGTTTAGGTATGAAACTAAAAAAATGTGATAGTTGGGGTGTGTTTTTGAGCCTTATCTCTTTATATTACTTTGATTTCTACTACTTCGAAAGTTTGTGGGCCCATAAGTAATCTTCACTCTCCACTTTTCATTTGCCGTTTTTAACTTGTCCACATTTACCAAGTGGGCTCCATAGAGCACTTATTTACATGAGAAATCTATATGGTGTGGCAAACTGTAGTAGGTAATTATATTTAGCAGCTATAGTTTACATTAATTACTTCTCATAGCTAAAAGTTATATTTGAATTACCTATCATAGCTACACTATATATTTAAAGTACAATACTCTATTTTTATTATTTTTATCTTGACTAATAATTTTAGGGCTAGCTTTGAGATGTTCTTCTCCCTCATTTGAGGTGAGACTCCGGCAATCCGCCCTGCTCTCGGATTCAGGCGTCGTCTCCTCACCATTGGCATCGCCGCCGGAGAAACCACTGCTACCTCTTCTCAGATCAAGCCTTCTTTATAATTGTTTTTTTTTCCGCATTTTAATGGTGAAGAAACCGCCATCGACATCAGTAGAACCTAACGGCGGCGCGATAATCGATGCTGCCAATAACGGCGTTTAACGGTGAAGAAACCGCTTCTGCCGTTCTTCTCAGATCTAGTGTCGTTGCTAAGTTCGCCTTGCCAGAAAAACGAATGCTGGCGTTAGGGACGTCGTCGATCTGGCATCATTCTGATGTATTTAAGCTCTAGGTGAAGGAATGAAAACAAGCTCTGCTTTCGTTGTCATCGAGGTTTTCTTCTAAAAGAAAAAAAGGAACTTGACTAATTCGTGGTATGAGATTGGATTTCTATGTATATTCCAGTGGACAGAGTTGAAGAAGTTTACAAAATTTGCTACTCCTACTGATATACTCTACCGGTGTATCCTTACCGGCGACGGCCCCGTTGCTGACGGTGGAAAAATCTCCGGCGGTGTATTTTATTTATTGTATCTCAAATTTGAGTGTATTTTTTTTTCTTGTTATTGTATTTCAAATTTAAGTGTATTTGTTTTCTTGTATCTCAGATCTGAGTGTATTTCATTGTATTCGTCATATTTTTAGTGTAAAATACAGTGTTTCTTTATGTATTTTTTATCTATATTTCGAAGGAGATTTTTTTGTATACAAATAAATACAGTGAATTTGAATACAACTGAATATCCCTATATTTTTTTGCACTTATAATGTCTAAATACAACCAAATTTAAAATATAATAAGTTGAATACATCATAAAATTAGTTAGGAATGAATACAACTTAATTGAATACATCCGAATTTGTTACACCTCACCCTTCCATATGATAAGTTCATCGTAAGTTAGTCGATGTAAGTCCGTAAAATGAGGATATTCTTGAAGCAACAAGTAGTACGACTTGTTAACAGTAGATATCAAGGGGTTAAGATCATGTTTGGTAGGTATATCACAAGGATTAGAAGTTAAACGAATCAAAAAAATAAGTTTCATCGAGATTTGACATTTATTTGAATGAAATATGATCCAAGCTATAGTATTTTGCATTTTTTTTTTACTGGGAAATTGAACCGTCCAACATGAGCAAATTTACCCGAGCTATGGAGAATTTTGGTCATATTCATATATGCAAATAGAGAGCTCGTTGAATAAGAATGTGAAGTCCCGAAATGATTACAGACTTAGAAGTGGGACGATGATGGTTGTAAATAATCTTTTGGGGTTTGCATAAAGAGGCTAGGACATATGAAGTATATTATAAAGTGACTAATATTTAAGTAAGTTGGGATCAAGAAATAAATTACATGGGAATTTTTAGCTAATGTTGATGGAGAACATGACCATGTGGGTCCCACCAAGGGAATGACCACTATTATTATTATTATTTGATAAAAATAATTAACCTTATTAGTAGTGGATAAATATGAGCATTAATTGTAATGGGCAAGCATAGGTGTTTGGAAAATAGGGTGGCTACGTTTACAATATTTGTACACTTGTAAAAGTGTATTTAATCCTTGTAGATAACTAATGTTAGTGTGTAGGGGCTGTATATACATATAGATATCCTTTGATACATCTGGAAGACCAAAACTAGGCAACAATAAATTATTTTTTCACTTTGAAAGCAGTTCACTTAAAGAAGCCAACTCTTGGGCGCAACCATTTCACTTCATTTTGGGAGGATTCCACTTTGAGGATTCAAAAACATTGCAGCAACATTGAAGACCCATTACTCTCACTTGAGCTAATTATTTTGCTTCTCAAGGAAGTTGAGCAGCAACGTAATTTCTAATTTGAGGAAAACAATAAGTTTGAGCAGCAACATACGAGTTTTGCTCACTACTTTGATCTCGTTGTTTCGTTTTTTGTCGCGTTGTTGAATCCGGATTTTCTTGAAGATAAGTAAGGTGGAAGAAGAGTAGTTCTTGGCATATAAGGTAAGAATTCTCCTCTAGTAGACATATTTAAGTTCGTCCAGGTCATAGCTAAATTGTGGGATGAGAAATATGGAATTAATAGCGGAAAATTGTATTTTGATGTTGTTGTTGTTGTATGGACTGTTTGGTAATTTTATAAGTTGTGTTGTAGTTGTTGTATTGAATATGGAGAATATGAGATAAATAGGGGAAATGTTGTCTCGAGTAATTATAAAACAAGCATACCACCCCGATATACATAATATACCAAGTACTTACTTGGCCTAACGAGAACCGTTATCGTTATTATAGGATAAGGTGCGAGACGAGCTACGTTGACGAGATTGACTATAAGGCAAACAAGGTATGTAAGGTTTTCTTCTTTCCTTTTCTTTGGCACGAATCCAACTAGAACATGAACACGAGCGTTCCATAACAATTCACTCCATTCCTATGCTTTGTACTTCAAATTTTAATGCCTTAATTATCTGATTGATTCTGGTTATGATAAATTACCTTCACTAAATGGTTTCTTGATGTTGATATGAGTTTCCATAACGTTATTCGGAGGTTATTGACCTTACATCACTCCGAAAGGCCCGGATGTCATTTCTACTAGTTCCTCATGCATTGTATATATATATGTATTCATTATTTTACTACACCGAGCCGTGCTATCATCAGCCATGCAGGCACGTAGATGTCCACACCACTGCAGTGGGCATGTTACGATGATGATGCTTCTCGGATGCGGGTTGAGGACGATTTGATGATGATGATGTACTATATGTATATATTTGCATATGATTTTTAAACTCATGCATTGCATATGGCACGTCCTCAGATGGCTTGGGTTACTTCTATTCTTTTATATCTATGTCTTACTTATGTTATTGTTTCCTGCCTTACACACCCAGTACTTTTATCCGTACTGATGTCCCATCCTGCGAGACACTGCATTTCATGCTGGAGGTCCTGATAGTTTTACCAGAGGGCAACCACAGTAGGACTTCCAGCTTCAGCGGGTGTCAGCAAGTGCCACTACTCCGGACTTGCTATCTTTTGGTATACTTATGATATCATGATATATGTTCACATGCTATGGGTACGTCGGGGCCCTGTCCCGACTATTATGCTTTTGTATGCTCATTCTTAGAGGCTCATAGACATTTTGGATATATGTAGATGTTATGTACGGCCTCGTCGGCCTTGTTTGGTTTTGATGTTCTCCTAGCAACCTTGTCGGCTTTATGACACTTGTGACTCTTGTAGCGGCCTGGTCGGCTCGCCTATATATATATATATATATGTTGGATCACTTGCATTTTTTCTATGATTGGGCCTTTTCTGCGTGCAGATGTCTTCTGAATTACATTCGAGCCATATTGTGTTGAGTAACGTTTATATGAAATTTATGATAAGGGTTATGCCAGGTGGTATCCGACCTAAAGGTCGGGTGCCTGTCATACCCCTCGCCGGGGTGTGACAAACTTAGTATCAGAGCAGGTCTGTCCTAGAGATGTCTATAAGCCGTGTCTAGTAGAGTCTTGTTTATGGGTGTAGCTATCACACCCCAAAACCCACCCTAGACGTGATCGGCATCCGACATGAACAACATCGAAAGAACCTAAAAGATGCAATAACAATATTTGAACCCGCCAGGTTCAATATTCGCCCAAAACCTTATAAAATAAATGTAAGAAATCATGAATATATGAATTAAATCAGCGGAAGTCTTTATTCATCAAATACTTAGACAAACATAATAACGTGCCCGAGAGTTAATCAATAACTCAACAACTACCCACTAGAATGTATACTATGGAGCTTCTAAGATAAAGGAATAATAGTTTACTCGTCGGGACGCAGCCCAAAAACTAATAATGAATAAATAAATAAATAGGGTGTCATGAATGAACGCGGGCTCAATATCAAAATGCAAGTCCTTCCTAACTGAAGTATCAAGAACTCCTTTCTATCCGTTACCTAACATACCATAAAAACATGACACTTCGTCTCGGTGAGTGCCTCGGGGAATATAAGTAATACGAAAATAGAGTACAATAATACGTAAAGAAGTCGCTTTTTGAAAACCGTATGAAATCAGTGTAAAAACAGTTATTCAACTTGTCACACCCCAATTTCCGATAGGGTATGATGGGCACCCGACCCTTACCTAGGGCCGAGCGAACCATACCTTTAACGTAACACTCATGAATAACAAGCCCACAAAACATAACATACACACGATATGAAAATTTTTCAGAAAACAAACATGCCTTTCGTTTTTTTTTCAAACCAAATAATAATTCGCAATCGTATGAAAACGCGTAATGTAAGGCATCGCTTATATAGCCGCTTGCCAAACACATCGGTAGCATAATGCATACAAACACACCGCTTACATAGCCGCTACCAAACATACCCACATATCACACGCTCGACCTGTCAAAGTCTCTATCATAACTTCGAACACCATACAAAGCACTCGACTCGGGCCCCGAGGAAATGGAGCTCGCCAATCCAGGGAGCCTCTTCGCTAACATCACCGACTCATCCGTGGGTACTGCGTGGTATGTAAACGTATTCTCAAAAGAAAGACGAAATATGTACCGAGCATGTAAAGCATAGCATACATCAAACGAGGTCTTAACCGAAGGGAAATACTTGAAGTTGTAACAACCCAAGCACTTACATCCGACACATACAAATTAAACATATATATATATATATATAACCGACGTGGGATTTGTCTAGTCCAATGTGGAATTTTACCTCATCACCGGATTTGCCCCACCATCGGTGAACAAACTCATCATAGCATCATACATTATCACATATCAAATGCGGCCCATAGGTGGGCGGACGTAACGTGGTCGCCACCCTATCCGGCGCCACAACACAAGCATAACCTTAAGATTTCAAATCTCCGTATCCCCGAACACAACACATCATCACAACACATCATAAGCCATATCACAAGATAACTTCATAAACGGAACCGGAAGCCCCCTATGGCGAGGTCTCGGGAGGAACCGTAACACAAAGATAACTCAGTATATCATAGTGCGCACGGTCATATACGTCCCGGATCCGTGAAAGAGGTAACACGAACGCACGAGCAGATCGTAAGTAACCACACGCATGTCGTACATCATCACGTACTCAACCGAATGATCAAAAACGAACCCTCTTTTTTGAAAATCCAAAACCGTAGTCAAATCAAGTTTTCTTCCGAATTTCCTCGGGAACATGTCAAACCGAATTTTAGAAACCACAATTATGTATCAAAATCATGGGCATAAAATCCTTATTTCCAACTCGACAAATACATAAATAAATAGTCATAATGAAAAAATATTAAATTTTCCGAAAAAATCCATAAAAGTAGCATAGAAAGGCCGCGGGCCCCACGGACGGTGCCGACCCCCGTCCGCGCCCGACTACGCGGGGTAGGGGAGAGTGATGTCTTATGAACTTACATATTATGTTTTGGGGCGTTTCGAGGTCGTATGCAAAAGTTATATACGTTCGTAGTTTCGAAGTCGTTTAGGAACAAGTCTTTTTTTGAAAACAAAATTCTTTTGAAAATAGAACTCTTTTGAAACCTTAAAAGTTTAATCCTACAAAAGACATAAGGGTCACAACTCAACCGCGTTAAAGATACGAACATCAAGGGACTCATACGAATTGCCTACACAATATTTCAAACTCAACCATGTCAAAGACATACAAACCAAACCGACCATACTAAGGATGCCAACAAGACAAGCAAATTCATTCATATATATATTCGAAATTTACGAATGGAACCTAGGAGGTACATATCATGTTATACCTTAATTCCGTCTAAGACATGCCAAAAGAAAAAGAAGGGTAATTTTAGTACCGGTTTGCTTCCTAGGCTAATCCAAACTCAAACCTTATCAAAATCTACAATAACATCGATAGGCATCGAACATTAGTCATACGCGCTAAAGAATCCAATTCCAAACCATTACTTTTTCTACAGAATTTCCCTTATAAGTGCACAACCCCGAGATTTTAACTCGGCCAAATTCATCAACAAATAACCAAACCAACAACCATCCAAACAAGATTTAAGAACATTCCGAACAATCCACCAAGTATTCAAGACAATCCCAACAATATGCTATGAAACCCGAAACCTTCCAACTTAATGAATACGACAATAATGCGTTTCTTTCTTTCAAATTCTCATACTACGTCAACAATTCCCTACATTACCAAATTACCTTCATAAATATAAGGAAACATATTAAGATCATATTGACTTTCAAAACAGCCCACAACAATTGCAACACCAACATAAGTCATTAAACCTTCATTTCACATTGTAGGGTCGCAACGACGACAACCAAAATACTACATCACATTAGTCCCACATACTTGCCCCAAATCAGCCCATTTTTTCGGCCAACACCACAACACACATTCCATAATTTTTCATCCATTTTCACACACTAAAAACAACATGCAATCATGCTAGACACACTTAATTCTTCACTACTACACAACCACACACACACGGCCTCAATCACACTACACACGGCCCAACTTCAACCAACATATTTCATAAGTTTTCATTCATTTCTTCACATCACAACAACACACAAACATGCTAAATTCAATTAGTTCATTACTCCTACACACAATATATATACACACGGCCAACCTTCAACTTTCACAACTCAACTCTAACATCCATATTTTCATAAATTTCATCCATATTAACATACTACAATACACATAAACCTTCCATAACTCATAAAACAAGATTACAACTTACCTTTCTTCACAATTCCTCAACTTGTTCAAAGTTGGCCAAGGATGAAAACGAACAATCCAAATTTTTGAAACAACAACTCCACGTTACTAAGCACCCTCCAATTAGTAGGAAAACAAGAAGGAAATAATTTTTCCATGGTCAATTTTGGTCAACTTTTCTTTCTACCATGGCCGAATGGCCTTCTCCTCGCTCTCAAGGTTTCTTGAATTTTCTTAAGGCAACAAATGATTAAGATGACTTACTTAGTCATCTTGGACTATATATATAATTAAACACTTGGCCCTATGGCCCACACACACACACATATATGCCCCGGCCACCTATGGCCATTTGCAAATAATGGCCAACTTTCCATAATTCATCTTTTGGTCCCAAATTTTTCCAACTTTCATTCTCTAATTTTTTCCTTATTCCAATCTTACCTCTAACACTTCATATCCACAAAAGATGAATATGCAACTTATGCGTTGAGACAAAATCAACAAAACCGGAAATTAAAAGTCTTGTCCATACCTCGTCGCAACCAACTTAGAATATTCCGACGTACGAAGTACGGGTGTGTATTTGGTGTATCTCAATAAGCATTATCAAAACCGATTAGGAAGCCTCTTGTCAATTACAACTTTCAAATATGCCTTTTAAATTGATAAAGATTGTCAACTTTTCTTTCATGAAGGAATAAGAATATCACACATGTCAATACAGGCCCAAGAATTAAGCACATCAGTGGTAAAAGGTTCCCTTGTCATAGCGCACACATCGTTGAATATGAAATTCAATGGCGGTTATCCTTCCTCCCGAATAGCTAGGCATAATCACACCCTAGTTAGCGAACAGGAAGTGGCCACTCTTGTGAAGGCATTATGGGATCCATAGTGGCTACCAATCTTACTTCTAGGCCAAACACAACAACAAAGTTCATAGGATTCACAATTTGTCTCAAAGTATGTCACACCATCAATTAGCATTAAAGTTCATTATTTCATATCGTAAAGATAAATCATTTCAATGAATGTCTTGAAAACGTTTACACTTCTTTAACTAAGATTTCAATGTCATAATTCATCATGAGAACATTAATACCAATCCTTAGCCATCATTATTGATTATCTCTTATAGAGGAAAAACGATTATGATTTCATATACGTATATGAGGATAATACAATCAAGGTTTAATGTGGGTTTTCGCCCTCACGCACACCAACCATAATCAAGGCAAGGAATAGAGTTTGAAAAGTTCACCCTTTTTATATATATATATATATATATATATATATATATATATACGTTCGAAGAAGGTTTTCAAAAGAGACATACCTTAATTCCCGTTCAAGCGTACTTCCCACAATCCAACAATTATTCTACAATACTTTTAGATAGGAGAGGTTAGAACTCTAACCTATTTCCACCCATGAACCCTTCTTACAAACAAAAGCTAGGGTTTTCATTTATGTGTTTGAACACTTCATGAATCAATAATGGATTCTATTCTCATAGGACAACCTACACTAGTCTAAACCCTTTCAATAACATCACAAAAGTCAAGGATCTTACCTTATTGAAGGAATATTAACTTCTCCAAACGTCCCTGTCTTCTTCTCTTTCTTGGGTTTCAAGAATCTAGGGTTTTTTTGAAGATGAACTAGTGTTAATTTGATGTTAGATTGATGTTGAAATGATGGGAATTGATCAAGCACATACCTTATATGTTTTGGGGATGTCTTAGGGTTGTTTCCTCTTAGGAAGTCGGCCAAAACGAAGTGGGAATGAATATAACAAAGTGAGGCCTTTATAAAATTCAGGAAAAATCGCTTCAGGCGTAAAATGTCCTGGTGGAGGGCGTCGCCCAGGGCGATGCACACAGTGTATCCATTTCAACGGTGTCAAAATTTTGAATTTCCTAAAGATTTGGCCTGGGGCGCAGCCGGGGCGCCGCCCAAGGCACCGCACACGCCTAATTTTCGCACTGCATAGACGATGCTTAGTAAAATGGGCGTAAAAAATGAGGTAACCTACCGTTGGTAAGGTATTTCAAATATCTATAACTTTGATTGAGGAAGTTTTCCCAATTTCTCAACCTATTTTCACAAAACCAAAGTTAAAAAAAGAAGCTTGAAACTCTTACGAACTTCACTATTTGGTATTGATCTTAAATCAACTAAGCCAAACTCATATGATAGGACTTCATACCTAAACTCGCCACATTACTTCTCATTTAATATATTCACACCTAACTCAAATTTTAAAAAAATTACGGGCATTTAAGATTGTTTCTTTTCTTTCTTGATCTAGACCGTGCGATAGCGCTTAGTCTGCGATAGCGCTTAGTCATAAAAAGTTCCTTCCTAAACTTTGTTCGAATATAGCGATATCCACGACCAGAAGTAGATGACTAGTTAAGGGGCGCTGTGAAATGATGGGAACCATAAGGGCTCAATCTCGCTTCATGTATAAAGATGTAAGTAACGCCCCATCAGATCAGGCGTACATTAGACGGATGAGTATGATGTCAGGATGCTACAACATGAGCATTCATCTCATCGGTAAGGAAGAGAGGTCATGCCTCACTCAGGAAGAAAATTAGGAATACGATAATGTAAAGAGGAAATATGGAAAGCGAGCGAGGTACCTGAGTAAGGAGATCATGGAGTTGCTCGAACATAAACAAGGCAACGCAAGCATTACGATTCTGCTCTTGGCAGTAGCAGGAGCATAGCTAGCAGTGTCCCTTCTAGCTTATGACTTATAGGCTTTAACTAAACGTGGCTCCCGAAAAGGGGCAGAATTTGGGACTTAGTAAGGAGGGTAGTAACCATCACTGTTGAGAAATTGTTTGAATGGACGGCATTGTGAAGGAATGTTATGAGCATGTTGGTAGGCTTACCTTAGGTAGTATATAGATCTACTGTATTAAGGGGTAAGATAGTCAGAAGCGGTCATTGGGATGCTTAGAAGGTACAGAGAGCTAAGTATTTGAATCCTTGCTTATGGAATAAATACTTTCCTCGATATAACTCATATTCCGATAAAGGAGAGATATCGAATAACTAACAGACAAGCTCGATTAAGGAAGGAAAGAACTAGAAGTAAAGAACGTCTACTAGGGATCCTCCAAGAAAAGATAAGGGTAGAATTATAAGTCGAGTAGGAAGGATATAAATCACAAGGTTGTAACTTCATGATGAGAAGCGAACTGACTATTCCAAGTAAGAGTTGGTGACAGACCGACTTAATTTCTTGACTTAGAAGGAATCAGTGTTGAGTAGAGTTAGGTCGACTGCGAGTTAGGATCTCGAGAAACTTCGGCATTAATGGGAATTGTAACATTCGATAGAAAGTAATTAGGCGGCGAAAGGAGCGTATGTCAAGGGCAGCAACCCTTGAAAAATATTAAGGTCGCCGTCTTAGGCATGTGTTTTGAAATAAAGTTCAGTTCATTGAAGTTGAATTGCTAGTCGCAAACGAGTGGCACCTAATGCGTGAAATGATCTATCTGTTTCTCATGAGTAAATGCATGCTATGATAGGGTAAGCAATGAGTAGTGGACACATGAAGAATGGGTAAATCAATTAAGTAGTAATGTGACTCCGTGGGAACAGAGTTTTCGGGTGAGATATTATTCATTCTCCTACGGGAAACATCGAGACAGACTTTGCGATAGCTTAATATGGAATAGCATGAAGGATTGCAGTTAGAGGCTAAAAGTAAATGGGACAATAGTAGTGCAAACCTTACAAGGATGTCGCGACTGTAGGACCATATGTGTGTACGATATAGATACTTAGATCTATATATACTAAGTATTTCAAATTCTATTATTAATAAATATTATCTAATTAGAATGGGAGGTCAGAAGGAAGGTGATAATCAACACTTGACGAGAGGTACCAACCAATGGTAAACACAATTGGGCAATTGAGACTTAGATGATTAGTAGGAGAAAGAGCAACGGTATGGTCCCAAAAGGAGTTCCTCAAATTTATATATAAAGAAAGAGATGATAGTTCGCCCCGAGCAATCAATAATTGATTTATGAAAGGTGTAGGTGTGGCAAGAAAGCAAGTCACAGAAGAGACATTAGGCCATATAGAATAACACACGGGATTCGAGGATATGAAGATTCTGTTTCGCAAGTCGCACTTGTAGCCCTTAGCGGGTACTTCAGACAAGGGTGATAACAGTTAAAGTTCAATATAAGCACGTCGAAGTATAAAAGGGACATTTGAGCCTGAAGCTACAAGAAAAGCATTTAAAGGTTATGTTTACGCTATTAGCAGAAGAAGGGAAATGGAAGCACCTAGAGGAAATTATAGATGGCAATTCTACGAGGAACCAGCAACATTAGTATTCACATGCAAGCTTTTCAAAATCACAATTTAGGCAAACTGTTAGCCAAGTGGTGAAGGAGCATAAGTCCATTCTAAGCATGATGACTTAATTTCGATTCTTATAAGCGGGTTATCCCGCAATACTACTGACTAATGAATTCGGACTAAGAGTGGTGTTCGGGATATTGTACTAAGCAAGTTCCAAGTCATGTGAGGACCAAAGGTAAATTAATGCACCCGTACTGTAAGTATCAAATAAGCACAAAAAGGAATTCCATTGCATGAGAATAGCTAAGAAAGCACGATAGGATTTCTCGACCCATAGTCTGAAACTAGCACCAGGCACGCGCGCCCGAAGATAAGATGACACACCGTATATGACACTCCTATGGCCATCTTTATTAGTAACGTGTCGGGGGAGTTTGGACATAAATCTTATTGGAAAAATACATTTGTAACTAGCACAAAATGGAGTGAATGTTAGGGCACTAGGATATGAGTTTGGAAGACGCCAATTGTCACGTCCCAATAGACGTGAGTGGCCCCCACACTAGTCCTATAGTGGGCGAACTAATCCCTTAACCCATTATCAAGCCAATTTCAATTACTTAAATCAATTATAAAACATTACTCACAAGTAAATGATAAAAATCTAATAGTAATATAAATAAATAAGAAGTGCGGAAATCTAGCTATTACATCCCCAAAATCGAAAGTCGGAACCAAAATGCCCCCAAAACTATTTTGAAGAGAAAATACCCCAACTAAAAAAAAAAAAAGATGAAAACTATTACGAAATAAAGAAAGATCACGGCATGGCCGTAACGGACCCATTACCCTGCGATCTTGCGGTAATGAATAACCTCTCTAGATGCTAGGTCTAGAAGACGTCTGCTCAAAATGCGCACTTTAAAAAATGCGGAGTGTCCGAAAGTGTAGGCGACTAAGAAAAAAAAAAAAAAAAAAAATAGGCATTGGAGGCGAAACTAAGATTAGTATCATGCATAGATGCATAATTTTATAAGTTGTGTTGTGGGAATTTGATATGATTATGGTTGTGTTGGTTGTGTTGAATATGGAGAATATGAGATAAATAGGGAAAAATCGTACAACTCATTATAAGACAACAACCTAGTGAAATACAACGTGAGGTATACCAAATAATTCCTTGGCTAATGAGGACGTTATCATGATTATAGGATAAGTGCCCTCGAGCTATGTTGAAAGGATTGAAAAACACAAACAAGGTAAAAGGTTTTCTTCTTTCCTTTTCTAAGGCCACGAGATCAACTAGAACGAAAATGCGTTCCATAACAATTCACTAAGCCATGATGCTTTGTACTTCAAATTTTAATGCCTTAAAATAAGATGATTCAAAGTATGATAAAATACCTTCACTAAATGGTTTCTTGATGTTGATATGAGTTTCCATAACGTTACTAATATGAAAGGATAAACTTTATGTCATCTACGAAAGGCTCGGATGTCATTTTTACTAGTTCTTTATGCATTGTATATATATGTATTCATTATTTTACTACCCTATGCCGCGCTATAGTCGGCCGGGCAAACACGTAGATGTGCTCTCCCCCCAATACATGTTACGATGATAATGATCCCCGAAACGGGTTCCATGATATGATGATGATGTACTATATGTATATACTTGCGTATGATTTTTAAACTCATGCGTCTGCATATTGCACGTCTTGTATCTTGCTCCCGCCTTGTCCCGTTTTTATATCTATGTCTTCTTATGTTATTGTTTCTGGTGTGCCTTTCATACCCATCCATCTGCGCGTCCCATCTCTCATCTCGGCAACTTTTGTCTTTGAACGTGAGAGATCTTGACACGTTACCACTCCACGTAGGACTTTCCGGTCGGTCGGGTAACCAGTCACTTTGTAGGACTTTCTATCTTTTGGTGGCTTATGATATCATTATATGTTCACGTGCTATGGGTATGTCGGGCCTTCCGTTTATGCTTTTGTATGCTCATTCTTAGACGTGTGACATTTTGGGTATATGTAGATGTTATGTACGGCCTCGTCGGATCTTGTTTGGTTTTGATGTTCTCTAACGACACTTGTCGGCCTCTTGACACTTGTGACTCTTGCACTCCAAGTCGGCTCGCCTATATATATATATTGAATCCTTTAGACTCCAAAGTTTGATGCCAACCCTATGCTTAGCGTTGACTGGCTCTTAGAATTTTGGGTATAAGTAGATGTTATGTACGGCCTCGTCGCCTTGTTTGGTTTCGATTGTTCTCAGGCAAATAAAAACGGACTTATCGGCTTTATGACACTTGTGACTCTTGTAGTGGCTTGGAAGGCTTGCCTATATATATATATATATATATATATATATATATATATATATATATATATATATATATATATATATATATATGTTGGATCAACTTGCAGTATTTTCTTTTGCCTCCAAGCATCTCGGGATCTCTTGGAATTTTCGAGCCATATTTTAGGTCGATGTACCGTTTATATGATATCTATGATAAGGGTTATGCTAGGTGTATCCGGTCTCTTACAAGGATGGATGCCTTCATATTGCGTCCATTTGGGGTGTGATAGAATTGAATATCTGCGAAATACACCTCTCCTCACCCTTATCTCCACCAATACACTTTCGGATTGGAATACGACTTGATAATGCATAGTTGTTGGAATACAAAAACTTGATAAAATACAAAATCTTCGATTAAGTGGTTTTCTAAAAAAACCCTTTTGTTATTATTTTGTTATATTCCCTATATATTCTAAGCATGCTTAACATTTAACCCTTTCCATTTTCACGAAAAAAAAATTGTTTTTTTTTTAGTAGTTGTAATACTAGGCTGGCTTTTGCCATATTAGTTTTTTTTTTTTTTGTTTAATTCATTATTTGTTAAATGTTTATGAATTGTTAATTTGTTAAATGTTTATGAATTGTAATTTGTTATATATGAGGTTAATTTGATAATTATTTATGAATTATTATTTTGTTAATTGATTATTTGTTAAATATTGATTATGAATTTATTAGTTGTTAAATATTGTTTGTGAATTCCATGGATGCGTAATGAAAAAGTATGCTTATTATACACTGGTTGTTTGGATGATTGTTATGCATTGTTTTGACATTTTTGTAATTTGTTGTATAAAATAATTTTTGCTCATTTGGAATTGTTTATTAAAGGGAGACTTTCAATACGTTCTCTTTGATTTAATGTGTAAGTTCAGATCGTTTATTGGTAGTGTTAATTATAAAACATAATATAATAATATTTTTAAATTACATAAATTACTTATTAATGAGAGATTAGCAACAACAACAACAACATACCCAGTGAAATCACACAAAGTAGGGTTTGGGAAGGGTAGATGGTACACAGACCTTATCCCTACCTTGGGGAGGGTAGGTGATACAATAATCGATAGCAAAAGCAATAAAAAGGAAAAGAAAAGATAGATAAAATGACATAAAAGAAGACCCAATTTGGCAACCAAAACTCTAGATTAGTTAAGACCTCGAAATTGAATACAACTACGCACCTAACCTCTTAGGATGACTTCAAGGGAATTAAATTCTAAAGCAACCAATCCTCTCAACAAAAAGAATCAACAAGAGCCTTCCATAGGCCTCTCACAAGTTTCTCTCTCTAAAGATAACATAAACACTCAATCTTCATAATTCATCAAAAGCTCCCTAATGAAATCAAAGACCTACTATTTATACTAGAAAACTAAGGAAGACAACTATGTTATTACAGAACTACCCTTAATGAAGTAAGGGTTTTGTTTGTCTAGTCTTCTTTGGGGAAAGATGAAAGTCTTGAATTTATGAAGTAGCCTCTTTTGCAATCATAGCCATCCTTCATTCATTTGGCATCTTTAATGCTCATCCGTCACCAATCCATCCTCCCATGCTATCATCCATATTTGGACTCCCGAGACGGTCTAGAAATATCTTAAAGACGACTCGACTTGCATCGGTAGAAGACATGTTCTGGTAGACCCTGAGCGTAAAACGAGTAATTCAAAGCAAGATGAAAAGGGAATAACAAATAAAACATGG
>NC_081353.1:56354861-56361022 GCF_029784015.1 Lycium ferocissimum | reverse complement strand
CTTAAATATAACTTAAAGCTTCTTGATCAAACTGCAACTATAAATACAAGGACTAGAATATAATGCAATGCTAAAATTCTTATAAACTAAAGCACAAACCTGTACTTCCTGAAAGTGCTTTGCTTCCTTCTCCAACTGAAACTCAGCAGCAGCTTTTTCACTGGCCATGGCTTCAAGCTGTGTTTGCTTGGAATACTGAACTTGTAGGAAAGAAATATAGCTTATTAAGTTACGACAAGTTATAAAGGGAACTATATAGAGCATGCATGAATTAGTCAAAGTTTTACTTACCAATATACCAGTTAATTCACGATACCGCTTTTCAAGTTCCACATGTTCCTGTTACCAGCAGCAATAGATTCCAGTATCAATGTGGATTAAAAGATTGATAAACGAGGATATGCAAGTGGGTCAAAGTCACAGAAAGCCCAAAAAGAAAGAGAGGCACAGCACGACACATTCCTGTGTTAATACCTAAAAGCACAGACTCGGCGACTTACCATATAGGGAAAAAAAGAACATAGAAGGCACAGCACGACACAATTATTTTAAGATGATTGATCAATTATTGACATATATATGACCAAAACAGCAGGGGTGGGCACCAAAAATTGCATAGCTTGTATGCTGTCTTTGCTCAAGGAAAACACTCTTTAAGTAACTTCATGTCGCTATTTAAAAGTTTGTAATAGAAAATGATACGGTGTGAATGACAGTGATAAGATAATTAATGTCTTTCCAACCTGTGACAATATCTCTTCTTACATTTCCGCCTTGCAGCTTAATATTAGCGATAGTTGTGGCCCTAATACCATGTTAAGGAAATGAACCTACGGCATGACTCAACTCTAAAGTCAGCGCAGTGGCGAGAATTCTCCAAAACATATATAAGGAGACTACAACCTATTCACTTAACCGATATGGAATCTAACACTCTAAGCACCTCATAATTCTTTCAGGCAACATGCATGGGTATTTCAATCATGAAAGAAACACCTTAAACACTCTCATAACTCTTTCAAGCTAAGTTGATCAGAATCTTCCAAAATACCGTTGGATGAGTCGGATCCTCCAAAAGCTATGCATTTTTGGAGGATCCCACAAGGGTGTGGCATAATTTTTAGAGGGTCTGAGCAACATAGCTTTTAGACAACATGCATTGAGTATTTTGATCATGCTACTCTTCACTTTGGCATAGCTGGAGGAGAAGAGAGAGAGAGAGGAGGGACAGGAAACCCTTACCTTGGTGCCGGAGGCCCGCACCGGTGAACGTTAGTCACAGTTGTAGTTACAGAACGTTAGAGACAAGAAAGAGAAGAGAGAGACACCCAAAGATTGAGATCAAATTTATATTTTGAATCTTTGTGAAAATTCTAGCTCCGTCACTAAGTATTAACGAGAGATTAGATAAAATATTAAAGGGAGACTTCCAATACGCATACTTATTGAAATTTATTTTGAAAAAACAATTTTTCTATACGCACAATCCTTTTCATACTTTCATGCATGCCTCGTGAATACGTAGTCTTAGAAACAGTTTGGGTTAGCTTAATGTAGCTTATAAGCCCATAAGTGAGTGTTTGGTAACTCAAAAAGTCATGGGCTTATAAGCAAAAAGTAAGGAAATATTTATACGCTTAAGTGTACGGCGATGTTCACCCAAACAGCCTCTTATAAATTGACATAGTGTGGAGCACCGGTCGGTTACGCATCAGATGGTACTGAAGGTCATATTTAGCTAGTGACTTCCATGGACTCGACACGGCAAATAAGTACAGCTTATTATACTAGTGGTTATCATGGGTTCCAGCCATCCAGAAATAGACTTTTCCTAATTTTTGATGAAAATAATTTTAGCACATTTTGAATCGTTTATTAAATGGAGACTTTCAATACGTTCTCTTTGATTAAATGTGTAACTTCAGATCGTTTATTGGTAGTGTTAATATACAACATAAGATAATAATATTTTTAAATTACATAAATTACTTATTAATGAGAGATTAGATAAGACATTAAAGGGATACTTCCAATACTCATACTTATTGAAATTTATTTTGAAAAAACAATTTTTAAATATGCACAATCCTTTTCATATTAGCCTAATTTTATTTAATCTCTTTATTTTAATTTTCAACTGTAAATTTTAATTTCACCACCATTAGAGTTAATTCCCTAGATGGTCATTCAAATTTTGGGAATAATCTCTTAAAATCACTTTTCTTTCTTTTTAGACCACAAAGTCATTCAACTATCACTATTTTTCTCAAAAAATACAAAACAACACAAAAGCCTCAACTCTCCTACTTGGCATGCCATGTCATGTTAAAGCCCATTTTTTAATTAGTAAACCTATTTAACTCATATTCATCAAACCCATTTAACCCAACCCATATCCTATACTCGATAAAAAATGACCCCGTTAAAGAGTAGCAAAGGGATGGACTTTCGTTCTAACATTTTTTACTTTTTTTCGATTTTTAAGTAAATCTTAAGGTGACATATGTGAAATAATATTTTTACAGTACCTTAAAAATGAATATCGAGGTGCTAGCTATATATTTGGGTTCTCAATCTTTAGTCATGAAAGATTATGCAGTAGAGTCTAACATGTAATTGCCTATCAGTGCCTTAAAAATCACTTGCTCGCTGAATTTTTGGAAAAGCTCACGAACCTCACCAAGCTAAGTATCCCAGGTTGATGTTGTTATAACAAGGCTCAAAGTTGCACAGTTTTGGGTGAAGATCGATGAGAACCCTATATAACTAACACATCTTCATTTTTTAAGGCACTAAAGAAATTAAACTAATTATTTTACATGTGTCACCTTAATATTAACTTAAATAGAAGAAAAAAAAAGTTAGAGCTAAAGTTCGTTCCTTTGCTGCTTTTTAATTGGTCATTTTTGATCGGGTATAAGATATGGGTTAAGTTAAATGGGTTTGATGAATATGAGTTAAATAAGTTTATTAATTAAAAAAATAGGGGTCTAACATGCCAAGTAAGAGAGAACGAGGCTTTTGAGATGTTTTGTATTTTTTGAGGAAAAAAGTGATTGTTGAATGACTTTGTAATTAAAAAGAAAGAAAAGTGATTTTAGATGAATTACCAAAACTAAAAGTGATCAGGGAATTAACTCCCATTAATTAACAGTAACAACGGAAAGGGACAAAAAACATTAAGAGGTTAACTATCGCAACACCTCTGCTTCATGTTGTACTCATGAATTGCTTTTACCAACCTATTTTTCCACTTGTTAAAAATAAGAGATAAGAGTCAAAAACACACCTGAACTATCACTTTTTTTTTGTGTTTCATACCTGAACTATTCGAAGTGAGCAAAACACACCTAAACTATCACTATGTAGTTAACAAAACACACATGAACTTATATATGATGGTGCGTGTACTGCACTCTCTTTTTTGGTTTAAAAATAGTACCACGTGACACTCCACGTGAATAAATAATTCCACCATGGAAAAAGTTAATCCCACATGGATAAATAAAGGTTAAAAGTTAAGGGGTAATATATTTGGGTAAAATTAGAAAACACGATTATTGTAAAAATTTAATGGATCTCACTGGAGATTCTCTTCTTCTCCGACACTGGTCTCGTCTCTGTCATGATTGGTGTCTTGCTTTCCCCCATTAAGCTCCAATTTCCCCCGAGAAGATGAAGGGAAACAAAAAGGAGGAGAAAAACTTATTAGCCCTTATAGAAAAAGAAAATGAAGAATAAGGTTGATAATGAAGAAGAAATAAATGAAAAAATCTGCACAGGAGAAGAAGAAATGAAGAAAAATGGTTGAGAAATGATGAAGAAGAAAGGGAGAGCTTAGGTTTTTAAAGAATTAATTGAAATTTAAAAAAAAATAAAAATAATAATGAGTAACCAAATATATAGCAGTTACATATGCCAAATGGATGAATTTTTTTGATAAAATTTTACTTCACGCGCATTTAGGTGAGTGAGTTCAAAATTTTAATTAAGATTCGGCTAACATGTTGCTGTTTAACTATATAGTGATAGTTTAGATGTGTTTTACTCACTTCGAATAGTTCAGGTATAAAACACAAGAAAAAGTGATAGTTTAGATGTTTTTTTTGATCCTTATCCCTAAAAATAAACATATAGTTGTGCGTTTTCTTTCTATTGTAATCTTGTTAGCAAATTAATAACCCGATAGAGCAGCCGCTTCGAAAACTATGAACAGTAGAAACAAAGTCGGACCAAAAACAGAGTGAATTAAAATAAGATAGAGCAACAGCTTCAAAATTTTTGAAATACAAAAACTCAAACAGAGGAATTAAAGGAACAGCAGAGCAAGAGTTTGAATAGTAGAAACAAATTCAGAGCAAGAAAGTAAATTGAAAGAAGAAGAAACAACAACAACCGAAGCGAGCAAGAGTGAGGTAGAGAACGGATCACAGACGGGAACTTAAAGAAGATACAGATGGCAATCCTTTTTTGCAGAGAAACCAAGTAGTTGAAAGAAAGAAATTGAATCTAGAGAGACGAACTGATATGGAAGAAGGAAAGTTATGAACTCTATTTTGGAAGAGACAGTCACGCAGAGGAATTAGCTTGCGGTGACTAATACGCCTTGAAATTACTCTAGGTGACATGTAGGGATCATTCCAATTCAAAACCCAATTAAATTTGGCATTAAGGAAATTGGGGTTTAAAATGTATTTTTTAAAACTTCTTAATCTTTTACAAAATATAAAAAGACCCCAACTTAATCCCAAAACCCACCAGCCCCCCTTCTCCTCCTCCCCCTCCCCCTCCCCCAATTTTTTTTTTTTTTTTTTTAAAAGTTTTAATTTTTTTTAGAGGTTTAGGAAAAGTTTGGGTAAAATCCAGGTTGTTGTTGTTGTGTGTTTGTAGTGAAATAGATGGTTTTTCTGTTGTTGTCCTGGTATGGTTTAGGAAAATATATTCAATAGATAATTTTTTTGTTTGTCCCCAAGTATTACCTGGTTACTGTTTGTAGAAAGATAACCAACAGATTGTAGTTTTTGCAATGCTACTACACTTTTTACAACAAGTAGACAATCTGTTGCAACGACTCACTAATCTATTGGATAGAGCTTAAGTTATTTGCTTCTGTTTGTATAAGATATCCAACAGATTTGTAGTTATTGCAACAAGTTCTACGCTTGTTGTAATAAGTAGACAATCTATTGCAACAACTACAAATCTGTTAGACATAGCTTCAGTTATCTGGTTCTGTTTGTAGAATCCAACAGATTTGTAGTTGTTGCAACAAGTTCTACACTTGATGTAACAAGTAGACAATATGTTGCAAAAACTACAAATCTATTAGACATAGCTTCAGTTAGTTGGTTCGTTGTAGATGATATCCCACAGACTAGTTGTTGCAACAATGTTCTACACTTGCAAGTAATGCGTAACAATCCGTTGCAACCACTACAAATCTCATTGATATAGCTTCGCTTATTTGGTTCTGTTTTGTAGAATATATCCAACAGATTTGTAGTTGTTGCAACAAGTTCTACACTTGTTGTAACAAGTAGACAATCTATTTATGAATCAACAAATGTTAAGGAAAGATATAGTCAAATTGACAGCTAAACTGATAATTAACCCTCAGAAAAAGATGAAGAACAGAGCCAAGAAGCAGTAGATACAAATGAAGAAAGTGAAGAAGAACTATAAGATGAAGAAGCTAATGATGGAAATGAAGGAGATGGAGTAGATCAAGAAAATTTGCTACACCCCAGAAGGAAGTTGCTAAACAAATTATTACTTAAGTTGTGGTATTTGGAGCCAAGGTAGCTGTTTAACAATTTATGTTTTTTTTTTGTCCTTTATGTTATTTGTGAATGATGTTTATGAACTTATTTATTTTGATTAGTTGTGGTATTTGGAGCCAAGGTGGTTGTTGAACAATTTCTGTTTATGAACTTATTTATTTTGCTTACTAATTGTTGCAACAGATGCATACAGTTGTTGAAGAAGTTGCAACAAGTTACTAATCTGTTTCAACAAGTTACTAATATTTTTAAATAAGTTGCTTAGTTGTTGCAACAAATTACTCACCTTGTTGGAAAAAAATCAAACAATTGCTTAAATTATTGCAAAAACTAAAAAATATGTTGCAACAAATGAGTTAATTGTTCAAAAGATCATACATT
>NC_081353.1:56285643-56354761 GCF_029784015.1 Lycium ferocissimum | reverse complement strand
GTGTTTTCACAAAGCCACTAAAATTGGGTTAATTTCATAAAGTTGAAGATGATGCCTGGCATGGTCAAGTTTGAAGATCTTGGTTTTAGGGAGGCTATGTAGGAAATAAACCAAGAGTAGGAAACCTAAGTTGTTTAGGATTTAGTTTATTTAATTCATGTCTAATTAGAATTTATTTATCAAATCCATATTGGAATGGGTTTTTTAGTCCTAGTCTATTTTGGTTTCTAGTATTATAAATAGGGATGCTATGTCACATATTTTCATTGTAGTGAGATTCAAAGTAAAGTCTCCTACCTTCTCTCTCTAGTTTGATAAATTTCTTCTATATAGCCATTGTTGAGTCTTCCGCTTGTGCTTATATTATTCCTTTGAGTATTTTTATTTCCTTTCATCTTTTAATCCATATTGATACTGGAATCTATTGCTGCTGGTAACAAGAACATGTGGAACTTGAAAAGCGGTATCGTGAATTAACTGGTATATTGGTAAGTAAAACTTTGACTAATTCATGCATGCTCTATATAGTTCCCTTTATAACTTGTCGTAAATTAATAAGCTATATTTCTGTCCTACAAGTTCAGTATTCCAAGCAAACACAGCTTGAAGCCATGGCCAGTGAAAAAGCTGCTGCTGAGTTTCAGTTGGAGAAGGAAGCAAAGCGCTTTCAGGAAGTGCAGGTTTGTGCTTTAGTTTATAAGAATTTTAGCATTGCATTATATTCTAGTCCTTGTATTTATAGTTGCAGTTTGATCAAGAAGTTTAAGTTATATTTAAGAATTTCTCTTACAACAGTCAGAAGCTGAAAGAAACAGAGTTTGTCGTCGAGCATCATCCTCGAAATGCAAATGAAACATAAAGAAAGTGGGAAACATGTAGCGATAATAAAAAAGAAGGTTGGTACTTGGTACAGTGACTAGCTAACAACCATACAGAGACGCTGCAGCATAATGAGACTAATCACCACACAAATATTGCAGCATTATGAGACTAATCACCATACAAATTAACGATGCTGCAGCATAATGAGACTAATCAATGTAACTAATCCAAGTATACACTTACTGGAGAGAGGTTAGCATTACTGCTTCAAACCAAACAAAGCTCCATGAGAGGGAAATAGCACAACCCAAGTGAAAAATAGATACTCTAAACCAAAAAGAAACAAAAAATATTGTCGGTTGGGTCTTAGCCCAAGTACTTCATTACATAGGGGGAGCAGATGACTAGGATACGAAACAAAAGAAGAGTTGGTAGCCCTATTGTTACAAAACAAAAGTTTTCCATGCTGCATATATTAAAAACAAAGCTGCTGTAGATGTTTTTACTCTTCGCATGGAGGGTGTACCAGCTTGATCTAAATGAACAAGGTACTGTTAACAGGTAATACGCAACAGCCTTTGAGAGTCGATAGCCAGCTAAGAAGAAAGCATTACTTGAGTTAAAAGAAATATCAATCAAGCACAACATTAAATGGACTTGAGGAACCACTAAAGCAGCAGCACAAAAATAGAATATTTCTTCTTATATTCAACTGTCCAGAAACTATCTAAAACTACAGTTTGAATAATACTTTGAAATACTTTGTTGGCATATAGAAAAGGTAATTACCAAAGAAGCGATAGCGCCTCAAACCAACAAGAATTCCATTCTGAACAATCTCTTCTGGAGACCCTGGGGCGTTTTCCTCAAACTTGACAATCAATACATTCTCATCTCCTAATGACTGTTGCAGATGGGTTCTTTCTGCTTTCAGGTACGGACCCTGAGGAGGGGAGAAAGAAAACAAGTCAAGAAGCGGATATTAATGCTTAAAACAAGTCAAGAAGTGGATAGAAATGCTTAGGCGAATATGATGCACTGTCCAAAGTGAATGAATGCTGCCCTAAATCTTGTTTGGCCAATTCAATCACAGGAGTAAATATTCACAAATCTAGATACTTACAGTGGTCAATGAATATATTCACAAACACTTCAAAGGCTAAAGGAGTTATCTTGGACATTTTTGATAATACCAAGTTTTGAACCACAAGAAGAACAGACCTTAAAAGTGTAGCTTCCATCCGAATGAACATGGCAATGGTAGAGATGAGTCTTTCCTGAATCCCAATCAAGATACTGGAAGACACACATATAAGGCAATTATTGGATTAGTAATTCAATAGTTTAGTGACTATAATGTGAGTACCCAGACCAAGGTACTACTAGTCTCTCATCAGGGGACACTAAATGGTAAAAACACATCAAAAGCAAAAAAAAAAGACAGATATATATATATATATATAAGCACATGTAGAAGTCTTTAACTCTGGAAGAACAACATCAGCGGGTTGGGACCAAGACCTTACATCCGAACTAACAGATAAAAATAGATTATACAAGAGTGGTAATTGAATAGCAAAATCACCTGCACTCGTTTATTATGTTCACAAAGATGACCATATTTATTCCAAATATATGACTCAAAATGAGACTTAGGTTGATATATCAGATGCAAAATGTCACCAACATCATGGAGCATAATAACATCCTCCAACTTCCTCCTGCAATGGAATCAAGCCAATACAAATTTTTGGCAATATAGAAGTCAAAATAAATATTTGATAAATGCTAACTTTTACCTCCCAATGTAGTTTAGGATCAAAAAGAATTTCCTGAATTCAAGCTTACTAAGTGCCAGCAACTGTTCACTTATTCCTTGTGTGTTGGCCCTCTCTATGAATTCAGATGGCCTAGGATCGTAATGATATCTTTGAAAGCTAGTTGTCACTGGACTTATTGGAGGTGATGGTATTCGTGGAGCTGATGTAGGAGAATCAAATGCATCACCTAAAATGTCTGCAGGCGATGGAAGACAGTCAATGGAAAACTAGTTCTTGAAAGGTCCGGAAAATAATACATGTATTAGCTTTAGTTTAATCATTTGTTTGTTAGTGTTCTCAACCTATGCATAACTAATACATGTATTAGTTATACAACATATTCAGTACTATTCTTATACATAGTAAACCTATGTGTAACTAATACCAGTACTATTCCTATTCTAGTACACCGTATTCATTTAATACAACAAACCAAACAGTCGATAAAAAATAATGTCAACATGACTAATCCCAGCATTACTAATACATCCTATTTAGTACTATTCTTATACACCCTACCAAACGATCCGCTAGAGTTGTAAGTATGCAAAAAAGAAGAAGAGATCGCAACAAATAAAAAATTTGAACAAGTTCTTCATTAAGCCTAATCTAATGTCCAGAAAAGTGTGCTACATGGAGGATTTTAGAGTTTGAAAAGTGGAGGAAGCATCCAAGAAGCACATACTAAAAGATAGAGGATATGTACTGGTAGGGAAAAAAATTCAGTTCAAACTTGAGAAACCAAAACTAAATGGTGAGCTAGAAACAGAGAAATGGGAAGTCTTTAGAGAGAAAGTAACAACTTGATGAGTTCTAAAGGCCCACCTAGCCCTTTTTTATTATTTGTAAATGGAAAAACTTACCACCTTGGTGATGAATAATTCACATTTGCACATGCTTACAATCCAAATGTTTCTAAAGCAGCAAAGATGAAATTCACATACTATGCTTATTAGCTTATTTGTAGTCCCTCTTGTTTAACCGGTCGTCTACTTTCTAACAAAGTTCCAAATGTCAAATTAACGAATGGATCGGCCCGCTTAATTACATATCCTTTTTTACTAAATGGAAACTTTACAGCTAATTACAGAAAGGGAGACAGGAGGCTACGAAACTGGACATATGGCCCAGATCCCAACCAGTAGCATCTATACATCAAGGCACCTAAAAATAAAACCAAACACCAACAGCTCGGGTACCAATTTAGCTCCTGCAGCCTCCCAGAAACTCTTGGTTTCAAAATACTGTTGAAGAACACATCCTAAATGATCCTCTTAACAATAACAGCTACAACAATTCTCTTTTTTCCTTGAAACACAATTAGATATCTCTCTTGCTACGAGTAAAAAATGGAACCTGACTGGGACATCCTGTAAATGGTTGCATTACTAGAATTAGTACTTCAGTGAGTTTCAAGCCACTGGCACTCCTCTGACCACTCCAATGCCTGCCTAATTACTCCTTGCCCCACCCCGATTTTGTTCCACAGAATTTTCTTCTCTTTTCATTCTTTTATAGTTCTTTGCTCTTTTCAAGTTAATGTATAGTGCTACTCAAGTTCTTTGCTCTGATTCTTTCTTTTGCAGTGAAAACGATGAAACAAACTGAGGATTCTCTTCAAAATGTTGTGACATGGAAGCTTGACAACAGAGTAAAGGATGCGGTCCAAGATTGTTGTCTACATAAGTTTGCTTCTTCTCTGACTTGTACTAATATTAAGATGATCTTTGTGGGTGAATTTATTGGAAAATATAATGAACATAAAAAAACTTTTATAATAGGTGACCAAAGTTTAGCTCTAGGATTAGACGACGTTTATATGTTGACTGGACTACCGCTTAATGGTGATCCAGTAGTTGGTGGAAATATGGAAGACCCTGAAAAAATATGCATTGACTTGTTAGGAAAAAAAAAACCCGACAAGGGAAAAAAAGGAAAGAAAGAGTCAGGGTCTCTTTATGTAAAAGCAAACTGTTTGTGGGAAAAAAATTGAACCTGTCCCTGAAGATGAAGAAAATATAGATTTTTATATCGGGGCATATTACCTTAATATTATAGGTTGTATAGTTTGCCCTGGAGGGTCAAGATTTGCAGTGTCATCAAATTTTTTATACATGTTGGAAACACAGATAGGAACATCATAAATAGTTTTGTGTGGGGATCAGTTGTTTGGGCCCACACGCAGTGGGCTCTGCATATGCATGACGGAGTCAAATTCCGTGCAAGTTCTCTTCTTATCCAGGTAAAAAAATATCTTTCAGGGTAGAATTAAGATGATTCCTTAGATATTATGTGGAGGCTCCAATAACAAAGGAGGGATTATTTTGGGTGTTTCCTCCTTTATATTGTATGTGTCTATCTTATTGTATATTTAACTTTTCCTTTTTCTTTTTGCTTTTCTTTGTAGCTATTTGTGGTGGAGCACCTCCCCGAAATGACAAAGTCTTTGCTCGGCGATGATTTTCAGTTGCCAAGCAGGGTTCCCCTTACTGGGGGGTGGACTAAGCTTATGGAAACTTTCAACCACAACACTATATCAGCTGAACTTAAATTGGAAGAGAAATTTAAGGTTAATGCTAAACTTTTTTGTAGTTTTTTTCCTTGGTTCACATTAATGCTAAACATTTTCTAATGTGAAACAAGAATATTATAGCAAGATAGGAATTGATAGAAAGAAATTAAAGAGAGATATATACAAAGAAATTCAAACAATTAAAAGATGTAATGCTAATAGTAACCAAAACACCACTTAATTGGGAAATTAAGTGCATCTAATCTATTAGAATCCGCAAGAAGGTAGTAACCTACTTGCAAATTCTAGGACAAATGTTGAAATATGCAACAAAGGGTTTTCAAGCTATCCAAAGAGATACAATTTTTCATATATCATAAACTAACTAGAACACCCTAATTACTTACTATTTATACTAAGGGCTAAAAGTCGTAGAAAGACATGATTGCCCCTCATTAAAATTACAAGCCTAAAGGGATAAAGTCTTTAACACATTGAATATCTTTAAGTCCTCCATGTTGGAGCCTTCCAAATATTCCATAAAGCTTGTAAAGCTTTAAGATCACTAGCTTGACTCCTTGTGAAAGGCCTCGCAGTATGTTTCTTGATACGCACTCACAGAATTAGAAAGAGAACAAGCTTAGCCTAAGGAACAAATGTACTGAATTGCTCCTGAACAGCTTGAGCTAATGCGCGATGAACAAAGAAAAACAGAGAGAGAAGAAGATAGGATTCTATCGATTTCAATTATCTAAATGTTACAGCTGGGATTACATCTATATAAAGGAAACAGTTGAATGAAAGAAAGTTCGGAAGTCGGTTATAACTAAAAATGGATACTAAACTAACTTCTTAACAACCTAACAACTAATATCGTGTCAACAGATATACCGATATGATTAGAATTGTAACTAAAATTCAAATGAAAATCCGGCTTGATCAATATTGTTGGACTCATATCATTTCTTGGTAGGGACACCTTGATCTATATCAAGCGTCTCTTTCAGGTTGAGCATTCCATAAATAGTTCCAAGATAATGAAAGTTTAAGAGGCCAAATCCGCAACTTGGAAGAACCTACCACTAGCACTTTGTATATATTTAGATAGAAAGGAACTCTATGACTATCGAAGGTACAGTGTCCAGCTCAGTCTTCCATTGATTAAAGTTCTAGATGAAAATGAAATCAAAAGAAAGTGGAAGAGTGGACCAACTGCTTATATTAATTTTAAAGATAAGTATGCAGACGATATAAAAAAATGGATGGAAAAAGAAAAAGAAAAAAAAACATTTAGCAGCGAGATTCCATATATCTCTTCATTTAAACGCTGTGGTGATCAGCGGGATGAGGGTGCTTAGAGCAAGCCAGCTTGTACTTCCACACATAGTTAGGAGCTTGATTTATCTTCACTTCCTACCACTTCCCACTCTTTCCCTCATACTCAAGTTGACCCTGAGGATGGACATCATGGTGATGATGATAGTTTTCTCGGTGATGATGTCAGAGGAGTAGGGTGTGATTTTCAAGATGATCAAGAGGTTGTAGCATATGATGATGCTGGAAGAGGAGATCAGCATTATGATGATCTTCAAGACGACACACCTACCACTGCCCACTCTTCCCCTCATACTCCAGTTGATCCTTAGGATGGTCATCATGGTGATGAAGACAGCTTTTTCATGATGATGTCGAGGAGAAAGAGGTGTGATTTTCAAGATGATAAGAGGTTGTAGCAAGATGATGATCTTTGAAGAGGAGATCAGCATTATGGTGGTCGTCATCATAATCCAGTTGATCCTGAGGATGGTCGTCACACCCTACTCCTCCAACATCACTGAGAAAACTGTCATCATCGCCATGATGATCATCCTCGGTGATCAACTCGGAGTACGGCGGGGAAGTGTGGGCAGTGGTAGGTGTGTCATCCTGAAGATTATCAAGATGTTAATCTCCTCTTCCAGCATCATTATCAGCAACAACCTCTGGATCATCTTGAAAATCACACCCTACTCCTCCAACAACATCACCGAGAAAACTCTTATCATCACCATGATGACCATCCTCAGGATCAACTGGAGTATAAGGGGAAGAGTGGGCAGTGGTAGGTGTGTCGTCTTGGAGATCGTCATAATGCTGATCTCCTCTTCCAGCATCATTATTAGCAACAACCTCTTGATCATCTTGAAAATCACATTCCACTCCTCCGACATCATCACCAAGAAAACTGTTGTCATCACCATGATGACCATTCTCAGGATCAACTGGAGTATGAGGAGAAGAGTGGGCAGTGGTAGGAAGTGAAGATAAAGCAAGCTCATAACTATGTGTGGAAGTACCAACTGGCTTGCTCTAAGCACCCTCATCTCGCTGATCACCACAGCGTTTGAATGAAGAGATATATGGAATCTCGCTGATAAATGTTTTTTTCTTTTTCCTTCCAATTTTTTATATCCTCTGCATACTTATCTTTAAAATTAATATAAGCAGTTGTTCCACTCCTCCACTTTCTTTTGATTTCATTTTCATCTGGAACTTTAATCAATGGAAGATCGAGCTGGACACTGTACCTTCGGTAGTCATAGAGTTCCTTTCTATCTAAACATATGCAACTGAAAGTGCCAGCACAGAGCTCTAGGTTCTTCCAAGTTGCAGGATGAGCCCTCTTAAACTCTTCATTATCTTGGAACCGTTTATAAGGAGTATGCTCAACCTACAAAGAGATCAGAACATGATATAGATCAAGGTATCCCTACTTCAAGAAATGATATGAGTCCAACAATATTGATCGAGCTGGATTTTCATTTTTGTATTTTAGTTACAATTCTAATCAAGTAGTATCAAATATAAGCAGTGCACATGACTGTGGCTGTTAGTTGTTAGGTTGTTAAGAAGTTAGTTAGGGTTGTTAGGAGGTTAGTTATAACTAACTTCTGGAACCTTCTTTCATTCAACTGTTTCCTTTATATAGATGTAATCCCAGCTGTAGCATTTAGACAATTGAAATCGATAGAATCCTATCTTCTTCTCTCTCTGTTTTTTATTTGTTCATCGCACATTAGCTCAACTTGTTCAGGAGCAATTCAATACATTTATTCCTTAGGCTAAGCTTGTTCTCTTTCTAATTTTAAGATGGTGTATCAAGAAACATACCAATATTTGCCTTTCACAATGAGTCGTTTAGTGATCTTAAAGCTTTACAAGCTTTATGGAATATTTCCGAAGTGCTCCAACATCGAGGACTTAAAGATATTCAACGTGTTAAAGACTTTATCCCTTTAGGCTTGTAATTTTAACGAGGGCAATCATGTCTTTCTACGATTTTTAGCCCTTAGTATAAATAGTAAGTAATTAGGTGTTCTAGTTAGTTTATGATATATGAAAAATTGTATCTCTTTGGATAGCTTGAAAACCCTTTGTTGCATTTCAACATTTGTCCTAGAATTTGCAAGTAGGTTACTACGTTCTTCAGGGTTCTAATAGATTAGATGCACTTAATTTCCCAATCAAGTGGTGTTTTGGTTAGTATTACCATTACATCTTTTAATTGTTTGAATTTCTTTGTGTATATGTCTCTTTAATTTCTTTCTATCAATTCCTATCTTGCTATAATATTCTTATTTCACCTCAGAAAAAGTTTAGCATTAATGTGAACCAAGAAAAAAAAACTACAAAAAAGTTTAGCATTAACCTTAAATTTCTCTTCCAATTTAAGTTTAGCTGATATAGTGTTGTGGTTGAAAGGTTCCATAAGCTTAGTCCACCCCCCAGCAAGGGGGACCCTGCTTGGCAACTGAAAATCATCGCCGAGCAAAGACTTTGTCATTTCGGGGAGGTGCTCCATCGCAAATAGCTACAAAGAAAAAGGAAATGTTAAATATACAATAAAATAGATACATACAATATAAAGGAGGAAACACCCAAAATAATCCCTCCTTTGTTATTAGAGCGTCCACATAATATCCAAGGAATCATCTTAATTCAACCCTGAAAGATATTTTTTTTACCTGGATAAGAAGAGAACTTGCACGGAATTTGACTCCGTCATGCATCTGTAGAGCCCACTGCGTGTGGGCCCAAACAGTTGATCCCTACGCAAAACTATTTATGATGTTCGTATCCGTGTTTCTAACATGTATAAAAAATCTAATGGCACTTCAAATCTTGACCCTCCAGGGCAAACTATACAACCTATAATATTAAGGTAATATGCCCCGATGTAAAAATCTATATTTTCTTCATCTTTAGGGACAGATTCATATTTTTTTTCCCGCAAACATTTTGCTTTTACATAAAGAGAACCTGACTCTTTCTGTTAGAACCCGTAATTTTGTGCATTGGAGCAATCTGGATTAATTATGATAAGTTGAGGACAAAATTATTTCGGGATACAAAGTCGGGATTCTTGACCTTCGATTTTATTTTGAGGTATAAGTTGTGCATTGAATTCTAGTATGGAACAATTAGAAAAATTTGGGACCAAAAAGTGATAGAAATTGGAAGATGAAAATCATCCACAATATCCCGGTTGGCCCACACAAATGGTGTTCAATTTTAATTGGGACAACACATTAATGTGGGCCAAGGGACCTTGACCAAGTCTTGCTAACTTAAATAAAGATGACCACTTCATTTTTTTCACTTCATCCACACTTGAAAAAAAAAAGAAGTGAAGACTCCCTCCATTAAGGAGCTCACGGCCACAACCCAAAAAAATCCACCTCCATTTCTTGTCCTTCAAAAATTAATTCCTTGGTGTAAACCCATTATTTTGAGGTTCCTAAGTAGCGTGGAACCATCGTTGGAGCGATCAATCCACTATTTCTCATCTTTTGGAAACCCTAGGCTTGTGGAAGTTGAAGAGAGAAAGGTAAGATTTGATCTTGTTTTTGTGTTATGAAGGTTATATTATTGTTGTAGTATGTTAAATTGGGAGGAAAATCATGAAATATGAAATGTTGGAAGTAGAGTTGTGTATGTGGAGCTTGAGCCGTGTAAATGGGTGTTGTTGTGTTATGATTGAAATTATGAATTAATGCCTAGTTAGTTGATTATGATCATTGTAAGGTGAAGAACGATTGAGAATTATCCATTTATGTATATGTGTAGTGTTGGTCGAAATGGGTCATATTATATGACAATGAACGAATGAATATCGCTAATGTTTTAATCGTCGTCACTATGAATTTTATGTGGAAATGAATGCTTATTGACTCAAATTGATGTTGTTAATGTTGCGGACTGTTTTAGAGGTTATTGTATGTTTAAGGTAATTGGTATATTGATGAGATAGCATTGTTAGAATGTAAATTGTGGATACAAACCATGATTTAAAAATGAAGAAAACAATTAAAGGGGCTGCTCTCGGTTGGGACTGTTTTCGGCCAAAGTGGGAAAAAAATTATTGGATCGTTGGGAATGTTATGTGAATTGTTTAGAATGTCTTTAAATATTGTTGGTAAAGATTTGGGTTGGTAATTGAATGTATGATTTATATTGCGGCTTGAATGTAAGTCGTCAAATGAATATTTTGCAAGGTTTTAAATAATGGAAAAGGAAGCTATTGTTGTTGTATTGTTTTCCAGATTGGATGTTGATGTTGCTAGGTTGGTTATTGTGGTTGTTGTTGTTGATTTTGAGCGAGTTAAATTCTCGGGATGGCCTAATTGCAGGGGAAGTGCTGCCGAATTTTCTGTAGAATTTAGAGTTAGTTTGGAATAAATCGCTTAAGTGCCTATGTCTAATATTGGATATTCGTTGGCATATTTGTAGACCTTGGAGAGCCCGAGGCGTAGGTTGGGATTGACTTTAGATTGGCTATCTTGGGGTGCGTACGAGGTATGTAAAGCAACCTTCCTTCTTTTGGCATGCCTTAGTTTTACATAGGCTAGATTGAAGTCTTAAGTGGAATTCCAAATTCGAAATCCGAGCGGGGATATGAACCGTATATAATTCTTGGCACTCTTATGCATGACTTGATAAGAATATGAACCATTATGTCTTCGAAAAGAAAAGAATCGTTTTCCAAATGTTGTAATGATTATTCTGATTTCAAATATGACTATTGTACTTATCTTTTGGTATGTTTGCGAGATTTCGAAAGAGAACTTTTGACCATCGCTTTCGATTACTATAAAATAGTTATTTTAACTACTTTATTGAGTTTGATAACACAGCTTTGACACATAAGGAGGATTTTAAGGTTGTAGCTTTGATGTACTAATCCCGACAAATCTGAAAACTTGTTTTCGCACTTTCCGATGTTAGTAAATATGTTTGGTCATCGGATTTTTGAAAGGTAGCTTAATTATTTATTTTGCTCATATGCATGTGATTTTGACACGAGATTATGATTTCAAAGTTTGGCTTTGATATGCTTTCGAGGGACATTCTGGAGAAAGGGGGTTTGAATTGACTATTTCCTTGGGTTGGAAATAATAGTACGCTTTAGTTATTCTATCGGGTTTGTAATAATGATTTGTATGTCGTTATATGATATTGCCGCTGGGTATTTGGCCGTGGTATGTTATGTTATGTTATGTATGTTATGTTACGTGATATAGTCACGGGTATTTCGCCGCGCAGATGTCCCCGTGATATTGCCGCCGGGTAGTTGGTCGCGGTATGTCTCTCAAGGAGATATTGCGCGCCGGGTATTTGGCCGCGTATGTTATGTGATGTGATAGTGTCACGGATTTGACCGGTATATGTGGTGACACTGAGTTCTATGCATAGTTCGTTTTCTTGAGAAAAATATTATTAATAAGTAAACGTTTTGGTATTTTGGATATGTACTCACTTTCTGTATTTCCGCTCCGATTATGACTCAGATTTGATATATTGTATATTTCTACTTTGCATACTCAGTACATATTCCGTACTGACCCCCTTTCGTCGGGGGGCTGCGTTTCATGCCCGCAGGCGTACGCAAGTTTTGGTGATCCACCGATTTAGACACCTTCTTCTCATTTGGAGTGCTCCTCTCATTCCGAGTTTATATTTTTGGTATATATTCGTCTCGTTGCATTGTATATATTCGGCCATGGTGCACGGGGCGGGGCCCCGTCCCGTCATATGACCTCGTCCGTCCGTTTAGCAGGTCCGGGACAGCGTCGTGGGTTGGCCTACTTTTGTACGGCACAAGGCTGCGTTTGACCGTTGGCCTGGGGCGATCCCCCGCCGCGGCGGCCGGTCCGCATATGTATATATGTTGCGTTGGTGGCCCTGCCGTGGCCTTGTTGGTTTCTTTCGAAGCAGGTTGTTTTGGATAGCCGTAAAACAAAGGAAACTCTCGCCGAAATTTTTCCCCGGGAAATTATCTAATTTTTAAATACCGCCTTGCCGGCTTTGGATATTCTGGATGCGTTTGATATAATTCGCGTCTCGATAAGGGCATGGGTGCCCACCAGGTGGCACCAAGCCACGCCACGGTTGGGTCGTGACACTTTCTTTCCTTTTTCCCCTTATCTGTTTTTTTTTCCTAACAAGCAATGCATATTTTTTCAGGGTCTTCCATATTTCCACCAACTACTGGATCACCATTAAGCGGTAGTCCAGTCAACATATAAACATCGTCTAATCCCAGAGCTAAACTTTGGTCCTCTATCATAAAGGCTTTTTTATGTTCATTATATTTTCGGGAAAATTTCATAAATGACTACATTTTAAGGGTTAAAAATCTGGCATAGCAACATTTTGCTTATTTATAGCTCGTAGCTACTATTTTGTTTGCTATATTCATTTTTTTCGCTGTATTCAATTTTTGTTTTCGCTGTATTCACGACTAAAATAATTTTTTTCCCAAGCAGTATTCATGAAATAATTATCCGTATTCATAAATTGACTTATTTTATTCATGAATACAACAAGTAAAAAACCGAATACATATACACCAATAATTCCATTAAATACATCATATTTTCCGATATGTATACAAATGTACACGTTTAAAAAATACTATATACAACATAGATACACCAAAAAATTAACAAATACAAGCAAAAAACATTGTATACACGGTAAATATAAAAATAAATACAATAAAATTAATGAATACAATGAATTGTATGCTAAAAAAATTAATGAATACACCGAAAAGAAACGTGATTTTTCAAATTCCAACGACCGAATTTGACCGAAAAAGCCACCGGGCTGCCGACTCCGACAAAGCAACACTTGTCGATGGTGAAGATCCGATGTATATCCTACGATCCGGCCGAGAAGGATGGAAGGCCAATCGGTGAAGATCCGATTTATATCCGGCCGTATCCGCCAAGATCTCGCCCGTCAAAATTCGCCAGAGAAGGACGAGAGGCCAACGGCTGAAGACCGATGTATATCCGCCGATCCGCCAAGATCTAACCGGATCCGACCGTAAAAGTTTGCCGGAGAAAGTGTCGTAAGGGCCACGCAGAGCAGGGGGTGGGGGGAGGGGAGAGGGAGAGAGAGAGACGGGGATTGGGCGTGGAAGCGAATAATGTGATACGGGGTATTTTACTTTGTCTATATATATATATATAGTTATAAGTTGTATTTAACATATAATTATTAGCTATGGAATGTAATTATTTTAAACTATAGCTATTAAATATAAATATGTAGTAATGTTAGTTATGCTATGTAGTGCAATAAATTCACCCACAAAGCTCATCTTAATATGAATCCGCGACTTTTGTAGGACAAAAAAAAAAAAAAAGCATATGTAGGTTTCACGCACTAATTTAGTGCGTGAAAGGACCAAACTGCAAAAATAAGAGTTTGGCCTTTCACGCGCGAAATTTGTGCGTGAATGAGCCCACCAAAATTTCCAAGTCCAAGTCAACTTCCTTGTCCAGATAGTGCCTTTCCTTTACTTCTTCAAATCCAAGTCAATTTCAATATCCACCTAATTCACAAGCATGCATTTTTTCCTAATTACATCAACCTCCAACTCTTATATTAATATATATTGTGGAGGCTTAATTTAGGATTTAAGTTTGCTGAGTTTAATTTTTAAAGCGAGAGATTTACTTGTAATTGTTGTATTTATCATAATTAATGAAGATTAAAGATAATGATGACACGCGATTCAATCAAGTTAATTTTGAATGTTGATTGATGTATAAAAATAATTAAGAAACTTAAGCATGCATGGAGATGGTGATAAGATATGAATACGTTACCGCTGAATTCCAAGATTTCAACCTTGATCCTTAAATTAACGGCTTGATCCAACTTGGATAGAAGTTTTAGATTCTATCAAAGATATACAAAGACCTCCTTTTAAAGGCTTTAATGATTTCACTGAGGCATTAGACTATGCTGTATGGAGTATTGGGACCAAACTATTATATTTCTCCAAATTTCTCTCAGACAAAATCCGTATAGAACCCCGGTACAAAATACAAAAAGACACAGACAAGGTGATTTTTGCGATCACTGCCTACTATGACTCGAGACCGTCGTAAGACTTAACCAAAGAAAAAGAGACACTCATCCAAGAAAATGAAACTCTTGGAACAAGCAAGACCGTTAGAGCAAAGAGTACAAGCAAGCTAAGTTTGAATTATTACAATCCTAGAGTTGTCCATCTCATACAAAAAATGGATGAGACGGTGTGCATTCCCTAATGAATGCAAATAGATCCACCGTATCGTATAAAGATACAAATAGTCCGGTTCAAACTAAGGTAGCCGGTAAAGACTCATCAAATCCGTTGATGGTCACGTCACTTGCCAAAAAGTGAAGACGAGGATGTTCATCTCTCCGTACAAGACGAAGACTACCAAAGACACCGACGCAAGGAGCTACTTCTACCAAGAAAAGCATACTTGCAAAAAAGAAAAAAAGTGACAACATAGAAAGTGTAGTTAAAGAGACTTTGGAAAGATTTTTCCAAACCAAAGGTAACAAGACAAGCATATAATCAAGAACCCTAATCCAGACTATCTCCAAGTCCAAGGATGTCACCAAACCCATAGTTCGAAGAATGAGATATGGTAAATTTTCGAATAGTGCATTTCAAGATTCAAAAGACCCACACGACTACGATTCGGGAATGAGTTTTGATTCTATTGCACTACATAATTTAGACACATAAAAAAAAATGAAAAGAAAAAAAAAAAAATATATATATATATATATATATATGTGTGTGTGTGTGTGTGTGAAAAGCAAAATAATCAGACAAAAATAGTGGAAGAAATAGTCATGATAAGACAAAAGATCGAAAGATTCGTTGAACAAGAGCAACGGATAAGATATCCGTTAGAAAAGAGTTAGTCATTTATTAAAAGTAACTTTAATAAAGCAAACATAAAGAAATGGACATCCTAGCGAACAAGTAGATAAAGTTGAAAAAGTTCACGTGACGATGGGCCTAAAGAAAGACCCGGTACCGAACTCAAAAGATTCTTCAATATTTCGAAATCCGGAGTTGAAGTCCGCCAAGACGCCTATAAATAGCAGCATTTGTGGAGAATGCTTTACTAATCTCCCTATTATGTAAATTATTTTGTGATTATGATGTTTAGGTAATTACTTCTTTATCATCATGAATTTGTTATTTTAGTATATGGTTATTCTCTTAACTTTTTAATAACCTCGATGGATTAACGTAAATTCCTAGGTTTTAAAGTGGGCCGTTTTAATGTCCAAATGATAAAGGACGATGTTGGCCGTGGTTACCGGGGTGTGGTTTATATATATATAGTTTTAAGTAGATTTTATTTATAGTTAAACCTAACATATATTTTAAAAAATATTCTGTACGTATTCATTTTTAGTTCAATGAATCAAATATCTTTTTATACAGATGTATTCATTAAATAATACCGTAAAGATTTTTTGTCATATTCTAATTTTTGAAATTAAAAATCACATCATTACTTAAGCTCAAACTATATTTTGATTATTTTGAGATTGATGACTTTTTGCACAAGCTGGGGCAATAGTTATGTTGTAGTGGTTTCTGGAATTGAGCGATGAAAAACAAATAATTTCTGTTGGAATTTGGAATTTATGATATTGTCAAAAAATTCTTCACTTATCAAACTGCAATTTTCCCTAAAAATAAAATACAAGAAGAGAACAATAAAGCTCTTTTTATGAGCACTAGAAAATATATATATTGTTATTATAACTAAAATTAAGTAGTTAAACATAGGGGCAGATTTATTATAACAAAAGATAAACATCATCCTTCCTCAGAAACCACAAGAGAGACCTCTTGTAGTTCCGTCAGCAAATTATAATATTCCTGCGCATTCATATCAAGATTCTTGTTAACGACTCTTCTAACCCAATTTGGATTATAATCGAGGAAAATCTTGAGTCCCTCTAACTCATCCTCGCTTCCCACCGTACACATTTTCTGGGATAGGACTAAGTGAGATATCTACTCCTTCATAATTGGCCATTTATGTTCTTTCTTTAATTGAACATCTATGAGTTAAGTATTTCATGAACACTTATATATTAAACTAATTAAAATGGAACGTGAAATTAGTAAATGAGTGAGAACGCAATACAAAATTAGTGACTTCATAAAAAATTAAACAGTAAGTTAGAGATTTAATTTAATTTGAACATCAATGATGTTATACTGGTGCAAACAAGATGGCGGTCTTGTGGCAATGATGGCGGTTCTTCATGGGACAAAGGAAATGGTGGATTCGGAATAAGAAGGAAGGTGGATCTGGTGGGGCCGAGGATAGCGGCAGATCTACATGGGGTAAACAAGCTGCTGGAGGAAATGAAAGTTGGAAAAGGCCAAGTACTTTTGATTCCAGTGGTACAGACCAATAAGGGAGCTGGGGAATTCCAAGAGACTTTGAGAGGTCGTGGATCAAGAGGTAGGTGAGGACGTGGTGGTTGGCGTGGAGGAGGTCGAAAACAAGGTGGTAGAGGAAGATCATTTAATCAAGGCCAGTCTAGTAGCTGGACAACTGAAGGCGGAGGTAATACCGATTCTGCAATTAAGGGGAACCAGTCTAGTTGGAATAATTCACAAGAACATAGTTGGGGAAAAGCCACATCGTTTGAAGGAAGCAAGAAAGTAGATAGTTGGAGCCAGCCAGTGGCATCTGCCAAGGATGATAATTTTCTGGACAAAAACAAGGATGGGACGCAGCTATAGTGGGCGGTGGTGGTGGTTGGAGTAAGAATTCAGCCATGGAGGAAGTAGTAGGTTCTGGCGGTAACCAGTCTGTTTGGGACAAAAAATCTATTGAAGTTGGTGGAGCCACTGATTGGGGTACATCTGGGAGCAAGCAATCAGCCGGTTGGGATAACAAGATCACTCAGAAAAATTCAGAAAATAACTCATCTGCATGGAATTGCAAAGCTGTAGTCTAAAAAGATGGAAACGGGAAAAATCAAAATGATCCTTGGAGTGGTGAAAAAGCTCCCCAGTATAACATCGATTGATGTTCAAATTAGATTAAGCATTACCTCCATTACCACCACTCTTCCATTTCCCTTTCTCACTGTTACCCTAACTCCAACTACCCTTATTATTAGATTTCCATCCTTCACTGTCATTGCCTGAACCTTTGCTCCAACCACCGTAGGGCTTATCCTCCTGCGAATCACTTATGTTCTGCCAATCACCGCCACGCCCTCTACCACGAAAACCTCCCCTGTCCAATCCTCTACCTCGAAATCCTCCCCCGTTCGATCCTCTTCCTCAAAATCCTCCCCTGCCTCCAAAACCACCACGTTCTGAACCACCCCTCCCTCCATAGCCACCCTGTCTGATCCTCCTCAACTCCCCTCCAACTACTACCGCATTGTCGTCATCTCGGAACTCTACTTTGTCGCTCCAAGAATCTTGAGCTCCACTTGAATCATTAGTTCCACTCTTGCATTTACTTTTGTTGCTCCAAGAATCTTGAGTTCCACCTGAATCATTTGTTCCACTCTACCAATTACCTTGACCCCATCCTGTAGATGAACCTCCACCTGGAGCTTTTTTACCACTCCAAGGATTATTTTGATTTTTCCCGTTTCCATCTTGTTTTTGTTTTGCTATTCCAAGAATCTTGAGTTAGGCCCAAACCACCGATTTGTGCTCCGAGATGTACCCCAATCCATAGCTCCACCCACTTCAACAGATTTTTCGTTCCAAACAAGATGACGCGTATCCTCCTATTTCCTCCGTGGCGAATCTTAATCCAACCACCACCACCACCACCCACTACAGCGTCCCCGTGAAAAATTAAAGTTAATTTTGGAAGAATAAATATCATAGATATTTAGAAGAGTTTTTAGAAAGTTATAATGTAATATCTTTGATATATATTGTATTAGGAAATGTTAGAACTTAGATATTTATCTTGAGGATAAAATTATCTAGATTCTTTTGTATCTAGAATAATATCAAGATATTCAGAGTATGGTAGGAGATAAAGATGGCTAGATTTTTCTAACGGATATATCTAGAAGTATTTTGTAACCATCCTACACAAGTATAAATAGGGTGGCCTTAGTCATTTGTAACCAACCCTAATTATAAGCTAATACTACCAATACAAGCTAATTCAAGTAAACTTTTCCTTTTCATAGCTTCCTCTTTTTTAGTTGAATCTTCGATCTTAGTTAACGACTATTAGAAGGTCACCGATTTACCTTCACCCGCTATATTTTCTACATCCCATCCTTGTTTTTGTCCAGAAAATCATCATCCTTGGCAGTGGAGGATTTCGAGGAAGAGGATCGGACGGGGGAGGATTTCTAGGTAGAGGATCAGATGGCGGAGGATATCGAGGCAGAGGATTGGACAGGGGAGGTTTTCATGGTAGAGGGCATGGCGGTGATTGGCAGAACATAAGTGATTTGCAGAAGGATAAGCCCTACGGTGGTTGGAGCAAAGGTTCAGGCAATGACAGTGAAGGATGGAAATATAATAATAAGGGTACTTTGGAATGAGGGTAACTTTGAGAAAGGGAACTGGAAGAGTGGTGGCAATGGAGGTAATGATTAATTTAATTTGAACATCAATTGATGTTAAACTGGGGCAAACAAGATGGCAGTGTGTCTTCTTGGAGTAAACAGGATGGCGGTTCTTCATGGGACAAAGGAAATGGTAGATCTGCCTGGGATGAGAAGGAAGACGGATCTGGTGAGGCCGAGGATAGCGGCGTATGTCAAATCTACAATGGGTAAACAAGTTCATCGGGAGGAAATGAAAGTTGGAAAAGGCCAAGTACTTTTGATTCCAGTGGTAGAGACCAAGAAGGGAGCTGGGGAAGGCCAAGAGACGGTGGTACTACATCCTTGAAGACACCCTTTGTGTGGCCGTGGGAACTTTAATCGTCGTGTTTGTATTAGGGGATAAAGAGTTGTTCTTTAGCATTCACGGCAATGCTATATCTTCAGAAACCATTGAAGGGATATGCAAGGTTCACACTGTGACGGAATACTACAGATTGGGGGAAAAACTGGGGCCCAATGATTTCTACTGTAGGTTTGAATAAGAAGTTGACCAAAACAAATTCTATCCTGAAGATGTTTATGTGTAAGTTTCTCATTATGTATATATGACTGCACCTTTTGTACACTTAAGAGTATCTCCTTGGTGCTCATCATCAATAAAATACTTTACCATATAAAAAAAAAATGGATTTTGATTTTGAAGGTATTGTACTTGTAAGAGACGATCGAATACGGACAAGAAGATGGTTCTATTATTTCGGTGTATAATTAGATTTGCAAAGAATGGTATGCACACATTGCTCCTCTTGATAATGTTTATTAAATTTTAGTTTTGCAACTTGTACTGCGTATGTCAAATTACACATTACAAGATGTTCTTTATTTGTTTATTTGCAATATATTACAGGTTCCATACCTCTTGTATGGGACTGGAAGATGAAGTTCTCAAGAACTTGGAACGTTATTGTTGCCCTTGTTGTTCGCTAAGGGTTGGTACCGCTCAGGATGCCTCCACTTCTGCACCACCTCAGGTTCCTGATGCCAGTTGTGGGACAGATTTTAGACTACGAGAGTCGTGAGAGGATGGATGGTGATCTTTGGGAGAAACTTCTAAACCCTGAGAACGAGTTTGGAAATAAGTAATTTCATGATATCAAGTTGTCTCCTTGGGACAACTTAGCTTTGAAAAGATTGTATTCCAAAACTCTGCATTTAATGGGAACTTTAATTTGCTGTGTTTGCATTTCATTAGCTTTGTTAGCAATCTGAGAGGCAGTTTTTCTACTAGGGACGTAATTAGAAGCATATTCAACTTTGCTGCGGGATTTGTATTTTTGGTGTAAAGAAAGTGTAGAAGAAAGCTTATTTCATTATCAACATTCTCGTCAAATGTTTTCCTCTTCTATATATTACACGTTTATTGAGATTTTAGTTTTATATCCACCTCAAATGTAATATTTTACATAAAATATTATACCGGTCTACTTAAAATACTAATCACGCATTATTCGACGAGGGCATTCCGGTTTCTTTTCTCGTGGGAGATAGAAAATTTGGAGGATATCTTCGCAGTGTATGTGACAATGGATCTTTGATCCTCCAGATATGACGTTCACTCTGTTTTTTGAAATAAAGTTAATCCTATCTAGTTTGAAATAAAGGCATGTTGGTAGTGTTACATTAGATGTATAATAGTAATTATTAAGTTCATAAAATAGTGCAGTATAATACCATCAATAACTTTTATGCTTACTTAAATTGAATATAATAAGTGTTCAATGTAATTACATACAAGCACATAGTTATTTAAATTTGAAATAATTAGAGATTCAATTTAGTTATATATAATACATAGTTTTTCAAATTATAGGAATAATTTCATGAACCTTCCCTGATGTTTTATCTTATGACATGGATCCATTATGTTTTTTAAATATAGCACATATTCTTTAATCTAGTGTGAATTATGATATACTAATTAATTTTGTTGCACACTCACATATCATCCCTATTTGATACTAAGAAATTTTAAAATAAAATTAAATAATATTGGAATTACTCAAATTTCATAAAATATTGGATAACAGACGATCACCTTCTTGTATACGGACAACATTAAGTTCTCAATTATTATTTCGGTGTATAATTAGATTTGTTATAATAAATACGTTGTTAAATTAATAAAGGACCACAACTTTAGAACTTTTTCTTTTTCTAAAAAAATTAGTAACTTAATAAGTTATATAAATAAATAAATAAATAAATAAATATATATACACATGTGTGTGTGTATTTATTTATATAACTTATAACTTATAAATTTACTAATTTTATTACAAGAAGAAAAAGTTCTAATTGTAACTCAAAAGCCTGGCAAAAGCTTGTAATTAGCTACAAAATTTTGTTGCTGCAATAAATTCGTGGCTAATTCGCCAACTATTGCCACAGGTATTTTAGAAAAATATCAATTTAGCTACAATATGATGTTGTATCAAAATACCTTTGCATTATTTGCCAAGGTTCATCCTTCCATCGAAGATCTTCATTTTCAAGGAGAATTATTAACTCTCTGATGTCATTTTTATCATATGAGTCTGTGTCCTCATTATCATTCTCAGTGAGGGCATCAGAATATGAAGGTGGCATATTATCATTCTTCTTTTGGGATTTTATAAAATCGAAATATTGTTTAATATGTGATATCTTCCTTGCTATTACTGGAAGATTCTGAAATGTTAGCGGCTATGAGCCTTTGGTTGCTCATTTGGGCAAGGACAGTGCCTCTGCCTATTCCTTTATTAGTACCTCAGCCTTCCAGTCCTCTATTAGAGAGGGGTTGTAACTACGGTCTCATCTTGCAGATTGAATAAACAAGAGTTATGAACTCAAATATTCTTTGATGAGAAAATCAGGGAGACTATTATCTGACCCTTTGTGTTAGTGTTATAATAATTTGATTTACTTATAACATTGCCAATTTAATAGAACAAAATTTGTTACGACTTATTGTGTTTAAGCTTTATGTCATGTATTAGCTACTATTGTGTTGCCAATTTCATTTCTTTTAATTTATCAGTCCGTTAGGTTCAGACTATATAGATATAAGTAACATAAATACCTAAAGATTTTATAATACAACAAACTTAAAAATGCAATCACCAACCACATTTATATAGTTCATCCCTAGGATAGAAAGTTTTTATAGGATCAACTTACTTACACGGTTGGACCCTAGAGTCAAAAAGGTGCAAATAATTGACAACCCCCTTTAAAGCTTTATGTCACATCTTTACTACTATAGATATAAGTAACACAAATACTTAAAGGTATTATAAAAAATAAAAAAATAAAAAACTTAAAAATCAATCACCAACCTCATTTATCTACTTATTGATACAGTTGGACCCTAGTGTCCAACTATGTAAATAATATTTACTCGGTTGGACCCTAGTGTTAAACTATGCAAATTATTGAATTCCCCTTGTAGACGTTTTATGTCACGTCTTTACTACTTCAGATATAATTAACTCAAATGCACTTAATAAAACAAACTTAAATATGATATTGATAACTAAAGGCGATAGATGTTGATCAATACCACATCTATCGGACCAAAATAATTGCTTTAACAGACTGATAATATTTCAGTTCGACAAGATACTTAATTTTTCGGTGACCATATAAAGAAAAATTGATTTTAAGGTTTCATTTTTGTTAGCATTATAACAATTTGTTATATATGAAAAAAAATGAAGCTTTAGAGCTAAATCTCTAGGAAATGACACTTTACAAGAAGAGGAGGCAGAGCAGGGAACATGGAGAAGTAAATACATCAAGAAGAGGATAGCGGGAATATTTTGAGAACACGGAACCATTATAAGCAAATTTATTTCCTTATCACTATAAAAAGAAACATTTTTTATATAATCATTTTCTAACATTTGATTACTAAGGCGATAGAGGCTGATTGATACCACATCTAGCGAACCGAAATAATTGTTTTAAAGGACCAATAATATTTCAATCGGACGGATACATAATTTGTCGATATAAAGTTTTAACTATTTCCCTCAACCAATAATTGTCTTAAAGGACCAATAATATTTCAATTGGGATGATGTCCAAACTTCACTATACAATGTTCATCACCACACTACAAGATCATTTAAATACAGAACAAGAAGGCTATGGACTTCAGACAGTCATAAAACAAACACTCCTTTTAAGTCTTAACTGACTTGGTGCCTTCTTAAGGGACAACAGAGCATCAATAATATTATGCTCAATTCCCATCTCTACCGCTTGTCTTGTATCAAGTTGTTTTTCCAGCTGAATAATTCTTTTATCAAGATCTTCTCTTTCCTCTGCAATCAGCAAGATGGCACCTAAGTGATCGGTTATTTGTTATATGAACTTGACATAAGAAACGAGGAGCGTTACAAGTCTAAGAGAAATTCGAGAAATATATGCACCTTCTTCTCTTCAGCCAATTTCAATAATATTTTGTTGACCTTCCTTTGTCCTTCAGTTGTGGCAGTTAACGAAATATCCTTCATGTCAAACAAAACAAAACAAAAACCCCAATTTTTTGTATAATTTTTAGGGTATAATAGTAATTTTACAGCTAGTCTTCGAATTAAGCTTCATATTTGCACAATTTACAATTTTGTTAGAAGATATAACAAATTGTTATAATAATGATAAAATATAATAGTTTTAACAACTGTTATAAGATGTAGCAAGTGTTGTAATAATAACAAAATGTTATAGGTTACAACAAATTATTATAATAATAACAAACTGTTATAAGATGAAACAAATTTGATAACAATAACAAAATGTATTTGGTGCCAATCTTAAGATTTTGTTAGAAATGTTTGTTATAATAATAAGAAGTTATGATTAACAAATATATATATATATATATATATATATATATATATAACAATTGTTATAATGTTATAGGATTAACAAATAGCTATTACCTTTATATATATATATATATATATATATATATATATATATATATATATATATATATATATATATATATATAACAATTGTTATAATTGTTACATCTTATATGTTTGATATTATTATGACAATTTATTGAATCCTATTACCTTTTGTTATTATTACAACGCTTGTTACATCTTATAACAATTGTTATATATATATATATATATATATATATAAAACAATTGTTATAATTGTTACATCTTATATGTTTGATATTATTATGACAATTTATTGAATCCTATTACCTTTTGTTATTATTACAACGCTTGTTACATCTTATAACAATTGTTATATATTTATATATATATATATATATATATATATATATATATAACAATTTGTTAATCCTATAAAATTTCGTTATTATTATAACAATTTGTTACATCTTCTAACAAAATTTGGGGCCAAAATCTTAAGGCGGCACCAAATACATTTTGTTATTCTTATAAAATTTGTTTCATCTTATATCAGTTTGTTATTATATATATATATATATATATATATATATATATATATATATATATATATATAACAATTTGTTAATCCTATAAAATTTCGTTATTATTATAACAATTTGTTACATCTTCTAACAAAATTGGTGGCCAAAATCTTAAGACCGGCACCAAATACATTTTGTTATTCTTATAAAATTTGTTTCATCTTATATCAGTTTGTTATTAATATAATAATTTGTTGTAACCTATAACATTTTGTTAATATTACAACACTTGTTACATCTTATAACAGTTGTTAAAACTATTATATTTTATCATTATTATAACAATTTGTTATATCTTCTAACAAAATTGTAAATTGTGCAAATTTGAAGCTTCATTCGAAGACCATACGTAATATATATATATATATATATATATATATATATATATATATATATATATATATATATATATATATATATAACAATTTTTTAATCCTATAAAATTTCGTTATTATTATAACAATTTGTTACATCTTCTAACAAAATTGGGGGCCAAAATCTTAAGACTGGCACCAAATACATTTTGTTATTGTTATAAAATTTGTTTCATCTTATATCAGTTTGTTATATATATATATATATATAACAATTTGTTAATCCTATAAAATTTTGTTATTATTATAACAATTTGTTACATCTTCTAACAAAATTGGGGGCGAAAATCTTAAGACTGGCACCAAATACATTTTGTTATTCTTATAAAATTTGTTTCATCTTATATCAGTTTGTTATTAATATAATAATTTGTTGTAACCTATAACATTTTGTTATTATTACAACACTTGTTACATCTTATAACAGTTGTTAAAACTATTATATTTTATCATTATTATAACAATTTGTTATATCTTCTAACAAAATTGTAAATTGTGCAAATTTGAAGCTTCATTCGAAGACCATCTGTAAAATTATTATTACACCCTAAAAATTATTGTTAACCTCATAGTTTTATATGTTGAGATCCAACGTATGTTAGTTGCCCTAGTATTGGACACCAGGATTATCCCCGAAGTTATACGAGATTAGATATGCCTATCTTATGTTTATAAGGGTTTAAGTTCATGTTTAGTGACTTATGAAAGGTTAAAACAAGTGTTAAGGAAGCACCGCGAGAAACGAATCGAACATGTTGTAACCCGTACTTTCGGGGTAGAAACTAGGAGTACTTAATATGCTAAGGAGGTCATATTGAAAGGTGTTTGAAGTATTTAATTGTCATCTGTTATGCTTTGAAGTCAAGCGAGTTGTAAAACAAAAGTGGGGGAAAGTTGTCGCAAGTTACGTTCATAACTTTACTTAAATTTGTGTATAATGTCACTGAGCTTTTCTCCTAATATACTTGGAGTAACAGGCTGTTCCACCCATCAAATTGAAGGTATACTAGTCTAGTTTCCAACGCATTAAACTATTCATCAATATGGCATCGGAGTACAGAGATATTCGCGTTTTCGCGAGACTGTACAGGCAGCCAATTTGGGGCCCACTTGAGGCGGTGGCCTTCCTTTGCTTCTTTAAAATGTGTTGTAGACTTCATTTTTCAGTATTTCTTTAACAAACTTCGACCAAACCCTCAGCAACATATTTCCCAAGTTCCAAGGTGAAATTCAAAGAGAAATCAACCTTTTCCTTCACCAAAAGTGTGGAAGACTACATAAGATTGCTTGTAGGAAGTTGTGGTGCTACTAAGGATTATTGTGAACGAAACCCTAGCTGGATTCAGAGCTAAAGTTTCTGCTTAAGGTATGTATAATGTGTTCCCTATTTTACTTATCCTAATACCATGTTGGTGAAGTTATTTGGAGTAAAACACCATAAGTTTGCAGCGAAACAAGGCTTAAGAAGGGCTGCGGTTTATTGGACTGTTTTATGAGTATAAACATGGTTTATAATGACTATAAATTATGGAATATGGTATGAATATGTCATGTCTACTGTTGTTAAGATTTTACAAGTGATAATCAAGAGAAATGAAGAATAAAACCCATAGAAACTACATATAGAAAGTGGAGATGAAAGGATGAATATGTGGACTGTTTTAGGAGTTGCTTTGGTAATGTTTTGGGCTGGAAATGAAATGAAGAACATGAGGAGGATGTTGTGAATAATGTAAACAAATTCAAGGAGAACTGGATTCAAATCATGTTTGGTTAATTATTAAATGAACTTGTCGCTTAATAAGCTTGTTAGAATGATCGGAAAGGATCGCATTGGGTTATACTGTTATTGTTGCTAGTGTTGGTGGTTTTTTTTTTTTTTGTTGTTGTTATTTTTGGGCTATTTGATGACCCTTAGAGGTCTTTGGGATATAGCATAAACAGGGGAGATGCTGCCCGTTTTTTCGTAGATTATATGATTAGCGAAATACGATAGTTGCGACATTTTTTATTGACGACGACATCATTCCTCTTGCTGTAGACGTGAGGAGATTATGTTGAGTCTAGATACGTACTGAAGAGGGGATCATCCAGGTATGTAATGGATATCCTTCCTTTTCCTTGGCATGATCCGATATCCGACAAGAGCTTAATGAATCGTATAAAGAGAAACTTATCAATTAGAGCGTGTCTTAGCGATATATACAACTTCCTTAGTATTGTGTTGTACTTCCGAGAGACTCTTGTTATCTTCTTGTGTTCTTGATCTTAGAAAGAGAATGAGAGAGACATGTCATAGTTTTACAGTTGCAGCATATACATGATATACAACATGCTATACATATATTTTCTTTAGCCTGGCCACTTGGTCAGTGAAACATTTTATTTAGCCTGGCCACTTGGTTAGTGAGATATTTTATATAGCCTGGCCACTTGGTTAGTGAGACATTTTATTTAACCTGGCCTCTTAGTCAGTGAGACAGTATTGTCTGGCCGATGGGTCAGTGAGATTTTACAGTTGCCTGGCCACTTGGTCAGTGAGATATATGATAGTATTATATTGCATTTCATATGAGACAGGTCAGGTGAGATATTCAGGGCATTCTTTGGCCTCCAAGTTATCACGTTTACAGTTCAGTTTCAGTTTCAGTTATCTATTACCGTACATACTCGATACATTGTTTCGTACTAACATCCCTTTTGTCGGGGCGCTGCATTCATGCCTGCTAGTACAGATAGACTGACTGATAGACCCCCCAGTAGGCAGCACCTGATATCAGCTGATTGGTGAGCTCCTTTTGTTCGGAGTTGCCAGCTCTTTTGGAGTCTTTCTTTTGTGACTACAAATTGGATGGGTAAGCGAGGGCCCTGTCCCGACCATGATACAGTTATGCTTTCTTTAGAGGCTTGTAGACGAGTCCTGTATATAGTGTGTCAGTGTGATAGCCTTGCCGGCTTGTATATGTCTATTTTGGTACTGTTGGCTTTGTACGATTGTAGTAGCCTCGTCGGCTTGCCAATTGTATGTATATATTTTGGGTGTGTGCCCAGTTCATACAAGATAGCTAGTGTTTATATATATCCAGTTTGTGGCCTTGCCGGCTTGTTGGTATTGTCTGTGTGCAAGTAGGCCCTATCGGCCTAAGTTGAGGACTACCCCTCCAGAGTTGCAGATTCAAAGTGGTTCGCTCGGGCCGAGTGTGGTACTGGGTGCCTGCTACGCCTCTCCAGATTTGGGAAGTGACAATTATACAAAAAATTGGGTTTTTTTTTTTGTTTGACAAGAAGTATATTTCGTTAAGTGCCGCAACTGAAGCGCAAAGGTAGATCAACAAAATATTATTGAAATTGGCTGAAGAGAAGAAGGTGCATATATTTCTCGAATTGCTCTTAGACTTGTAACGCTCCTCGTTTCTTATGTCCAGTTCATATAACAAATAATCGATCACTTAGGTGTCATCCTGCTAATTGCAGATTAAAAGAGAAGATCTTGATAAAAGAATTATTCAGTTGGAAAAACAACTTGATGTGAGACAAGCGGTAGAGCTGGAAATTGATCAATTGAGAAGGTCATTGAACGTGATGAAACTCTTTGAAGATGAAGGTGATCAAGAAGTTTCAGAAAAATTGGACACACTTCTTAAAAGTTTAAAAGATAAGCAAGAAAATTTGAAAGTGTTCAATCAAAATCTGATAGTGAAGGAAAGAAACAGGTTATACTTTAGTTTTGTTACAGCCTGTTTGTAAAGGTCATACCATAACTTTCTACTTACATAGGCCCTGTACAATGTTGAAGCTTATTAGTAGCATAGAATTCCACTGTGATTAAATCCTTTTCAAAATTGTCCCTCAGGAACTTTTCTTCTCCTTCTTCTTTGGATGTATCCAAGCTGATCCACTTTCTTTTTCTCCGGTTTATACTCATTTTCACCCCCTTCCATTATATGACCTTCATCATCTATCTCTTTGTGAGTTTGAGTTTATTCCATAGGCGTTGAAATCCCCTCTAGCCTTACCATATTTTGATCCAAACTGTTGTTTTGGTTGTGAATAGACTCCTCATCTTCTGTTGCCCTAGCCTTTTTGCTAGCACCACCTTAACAACACAAACAACATTCTAAATAGAGTAAATATAGGAAAAAATTTAACTATATACATAGAAGGTCTAAAGAGTGTGCCCCATTCAATTACATGATGTAATATTGCAACATGCACGAGTAAACTGAACACCCATTGTAATCTACAAAACTGACAAAACTTACAAGATGAAGTTACATCATTTGTTTATCTTCAAACTCATCCTCAACAATGGCTTTCTCCAATTTGCGATTCAAATCTTCATTTCTAAGTGCACTATCCACTGTATCTCTAATAATCCTGAGAGCAAATATTACATCTCCCAATGCATCAACTGATGAAGAGGAGGCACCACTTGCTTCTCCAGCCTAGTTAGAAGAGATTCCAACAAATCTGAAAGTTAATATGTCAAATATAATGGAACTCCAATACCAGACTTGGATCAATCAATTGCGAGTTGATTCTTAAAATGTGCATATTATTCCAAACACAATAATTTGAATTGGCATAAAACAGCAAACCTCATTCAAATTGGTGTGGCTACACTTGACGTAGGCCCGTTAACAATGTGCACAACTCTTAAACAGAATGATACAGTAAAACCAATGTTATTAATACAACCAGGATAGACAATTATCGAATACAAGTAGAGAAAATAATGGTAATAGTACTCACACGACATTTGTAGTAGTGCAGCCTAATTGTTCCATCACTCTTGCAATTACCAACAATGCGCTTCATATTCACATTTCAGCAAGGACAAGAGTCGACCAAAAACTGCAAAAATGCAGGGAAAAAAGAAGCCAACATCAGTTGCAAACCCTGTGTGAAAAAAAAAAAAAAAAAAAAATAGTAGGCAAGCAGCAGAAGAGGAGAAATTCCTAACATCTGGTAACACGTCTCTTTCGTGGGCAAAACTTCTTATAGGCAGCTCGTGAATATATATATATATATATATATATATATTATATGATGATGGCCCTATATATACACACGCGCATATATATGGTAGGATGACCCTATAGACACACCCCTAATCAGGTGCATATTATGATGATGATGATGTCCACAGAGGCTTGTCGTCGCTGTATGCGCGTATATATATTATATAATGATGGCCCTATATGCACGTATATACTATATTCATGCATATCATGGCCCACAGTGTCAATACAGAGCCAAGGTTGAGTTTCTTATTCCTCTATTATATTCATGTCTTTTCTTATGTTGTTATCTGCCTTACATACTCAGTATGCTTATGTACATATGTTATGGGTATGGCAGGGCCCTATCCCAACCTTATGATGTTTATGCGCTTCTTAGAGGCTTGTAGATAGATGTCATGTATATAGATGTTTGTATGGACTTGTCGGCCTATGGTTTGAGATACGGATGTTCATGTCAGTCTTGTAGGTCCGTATATCTCATGTATCTCATTTTGAGGTCATCATTTGTCAAGTGCTCGTTATGTTTTAGTCAGATTGCCTTATGACGGCCCTTCCGGCCCACTTATGCATGATGATATGGTTACGGGTGTATGTTATATTGGTGCACGGTATGATAGGTCCGCATGCCAGTCGTGCCCCTCCGGTTGGGGTGTGAAGGACGTAAATGGGTTTATTCAATTAAACTTCATTCTGATGGAGCTCTTGATGGGTACAAAGCTCGATTGGTTGTCTTTGGTAACAGACATGAGTATGGTATGGACTATGAGGAGACTTTTGCACTAGTAGCAAAAATGACAACAGTGCGAACTATTATTGCTATTGTTACTTCACAAAACCGGCCTCTTCATCAAATGGATGTAAAAATGCTTTTCTCTATAGTGATCTCAAAGAAGATATTTATATGAACTTTCCACCTGGTTTGTTCTCATCACCTATTTCAGATGTATGGAAGTTGAAGCAGTCTTTGTATGGATTAAAACAAGCTCCCAGAGCTTGGTTTGACAAGTTTCGGTCTACTTTGCTTCAATTCTCTTTTGAGCAGAGAAAATATGACTTATCTTTATTTCTCCGGAAAACATCTATAGGTTGTGTTCTTCTTTTGGTATACGTAGATGAAATTATTATCACAAGAACTGATACTTCATTAATCACTAGCCTCCAGCAGTAACTTAGGGACTTTTTTCATATGAAAGATCTTGGTACTCTTACATTGTTTTTGGTGTTGCGATTGCTTTGGTTGGTCTTCAAGAATCTTCCTTTGTAGATACTTCCAATCGTCGTGAGAAGGAGATCTTCTTCCTCATCCAGCTTTGTTTCGTCAATTAGTCGTGAGCCTAAATTACCTTACTATTACTCGGTATGATATCTCTTCTACAATTCAACAGGCGAGTCAATTTATGCAGGCTCCCTGTCATCTACATTTGTTGGCAGTTCATCGCATCATTCGATATCTCTTGGGAACATCTACTCATGGATTATTCTTTCCTAGTGGTTCTCTAATTCAGCTTGATGCATTTAGTGATTCTGATTAGGCTGGATGTATTGATACTCGCCGCTTCGTCACAGGTTGATGCATGTTTCTCGAAGATTCCTTGATATCTTGGAAGAGCAAGAAGCAAGCTCGCGATTCGAAATCTTCAATAGAGTTTGAATATCGAGCCGTGTTTGCTGCTTGCTCTGAGATTGTTTGGCTTCGTGGTACTTGCAACGCAAGTGCAATTTAGATTGTCATTAACCCGGTTTATCATGGAAGGACCAAACATATCGAGGTGGACTGTCATTATATCCAAGAAGCTGTAGATGAAGGACATTACTCTTCCACATGTGTCTAGTGATCTTCAAATAGCTGATGTGTTCAGAAAATCCATGACACGACAACATCATCAGCTTCTAGTAAGCAAATTGAAGCTTCTTGATTCACCGGCGTCAATTTGAGGGGGGACGTAAGCATAATGACCAGATCGTGAATATCTGTTCAGATTTGTGTCTACCGATATTAGGAATATCATCATATAAACATGTAATACCTGTAAAGATTTAGCTTTCCATACTTAGAGATAGGAGATATTGAGGAATGATTATATCGTATCTCCAAGGATGTTACAGCTGGGGAATAGATGATATTCAGGGATAGGAATAGCAGATCTTTAGGGATGTAATATCAACATTCTTTCTATTTAATGGTAGAACTCTCAAATCTGAGAGACATTCATTCAGCAAATTGACAAGGGACACCATCTATTGTTCTCTAAATATCAAATGTACCAGATATGTGCCTCTATTTTGCTAAAAACGCAAACTCTTTCTCAATAGTTAACTCTAATCTCCTAAATCCTGACACACTGACATGATACAAAAGAATCCTACATTTGAACACTCTTGGAATTAAGGTACCTAAGGCACCACCAGTGGCATCATTTTAAAGGTGGTGCCTTGGGTACAATTGGGTTACACACTGTAGGAGAATTGTCTTTTCTAGCTCCTATAAATGCTGGTACACCTAGTCGCAAGTCTTGTAGAAACCCGACTGTGTCTTCAATAGTGCAACCTTAGCCAATTAACTTCTGTTTTTTCTTCTTCGAAATGGAATCCAGAATTGTAGATTCATTGTCGCTTTTTCTTCTTAACGCGTTCAAGTCTTCCTCACTGACCAAGCCATTCCGCGTTTTGTTCAATGCATATGCTTCACCAAGTCTCATCCGACATTCTTTGCTTGCAGAGTCATGGGAAACAACTGGCACAAAGAAACACTAAATCAATATATCATTCATCCAAAGAGCACAAAGCAATAGATCCATTTATTAGAAAATGTAAATATAGTCGCTTAAAGCAGTAGAGAATATCGCATAGCATGGAGACAGGAAATCAAGAATAAATAGCATAGTGTGTAAAATCCATCACAAGAACTAGCTATGATTAAACTTTTTCAAGATCTCGACACCAAAAAACTGCGAGAATTCAATTTCATTGTATGCTCGACGAGGCCGAATCAACCAATAACGAATTAGTTACTATACTGTGGAACTTTTGGGATATACTATTGTTTTAGTCATTTTTGAATTAAAAATGGAAGAGACAAGAGTTCAATCTATGTTGCTGAATTAAAATGCATGTTTGTGAAAATAAAAATTGTGTACCATATGAAAGACATATGCCTGCATATAATATGAATATAATGGGTGTAGAACATAACAAGTGTGAACCCCAGATAGAGAACCTGTCTGCAGGAAGCAGAAACGACTGACCTGGTTTGGGATAATCTAAGCCAATGATGCATTTTGCTTTACGTTGGACACTTATGGGAGCGGTCCAAGGCTCATATATGTACTCCTTTGGCATATCTGTCATTGAATTTAGATTAGATAATAAAAGAGAACAAAGGAAAAGCATTGCATCAATAAGAGAAACAGTTCAAGTACCTTTTAAAGCAGGGAGAAAATGCCTGATATAGTTTCCCGCAGGATCATACTTCTTTCCAAATGAGATTGGTGAATAGATCCGATTATACTGAAAGAAACCCAAAAGTCAGAATTTTTTAGGTGATCCAGGACAACTGATTGAGGCATGGCAAAATGTAAAACTAAGAGCAATTCTGGGGATAAACATTTACACCCTCCGTCCTAATTTAGGTGTTTTAGTTTGACTGGGCACAAAATTTAAGAACTAAAGAGAGATTTTTGAATCTTGTGGTCTTAAATTAAAGATGTGTATGGTACTTTAAATCTTGTGGTCTTAAACTCGCCATGTATAATGGGGGAATTAGAAAACTTACTAAATATAAAAAGAGGCACTCTTTTTGGGACAGGCAAAAAGAGGAAAGTAAGACGCTTGAATTGGGATGGAGGGAGTAGTATCACCTGATTAAGTTTTTTTAACATTAGGAAACACCTGGTGAATTTTGAAGTTTTATATTGGAGCAAACCAAAGACCAGTATTTCATTCGACAGCTTAATTTCATAAAATGTGATCTTTGGAATAAAAATATTTTCAACGTAGTGAATCTAATTGATGCAGGTTTGTGACCGATGGTGAAAAATATCAGCATACCAGCTCACATGTAGAATACCACTCCTCATAAACAACATAATTTTGATTAACATTCACCTGGTAGAAAAATGATGAGCATGATAGCCACATCCAGTTTCCATTGTTGATTGACCAATCAGAGTCAATAAGCAGTCTTTCAAAAACATCACGTCCTTTCTCCCAATGCACAAACTATCCACGCAACAGTAACTATTAAAAAAGGGAAATTATTCAAGAAGTAAATTTTACCTAAGACTCGAAGCGACTTACCAGATCCCCACGAGTTAAAAAGCATGCAACACTGTGTCGGGCAAGATGGTGCATCCAACCCCACTTTCGAAGCTGAAACATTAAGAACAAAAATCAGATACACCACTCAAATCTGACAAAGAACCACCAAAGTTTCAAGTATATATACAGTGAGAGCAAGGTCCAGCAACCCAACCTGGGCCATTATGGCATCAATCCAAGGAAAGCCTGTTCTGGAATCTCTCCAAGCAGCAAGCAATTCATCATCGTTCTTCCAAGGTATCTGTTGGAAGGTAGACAGTTAATAATTGAACAAGGAAAAACACAGGTCTGAATGAGAAAAGTCAAATATAGTAAAACGTCAATTGTTACAACATAAGAAGTTGTTTAATAAATATAAACAATAACTAAAGTACCAGGCGAATAGAGCACTATATAGACCTAAAGAAAAAAATGAACAAACTTACATCAACAGAACTGTCAAGCTTCCATTTTCCATAAGAGAGGTAGAACACATATGTTATCGAGGATAATAAGCTTACTCGTCATAGTCAATAAAACATTTTGTAAAATGTCATAATGATAGTTTACTTAAACCATCTTTTTGGAGAGGGAGGGTCAAGAACATGAAAGGAACGAAACTAAGAGTGGAAACAAAAATAGGAGAAGGCAACATTCTACACATAGTTCTGGGAAGTTGCGACTCAAGTGCTGGTGCAAATATCCTCAGTTCACTCATAATTTTCAGTAAACTAAATCATCAAATCTGACAAACAAGAACATAGAAGTTACTGTCAAGTCCTCTGAACGATCTTTAGGTATTGATACATTCAGAAGTTCTTCTCTACCCCATTTGGACAAAAAATGTCTAAAAAAGAAAAGAATATGAGTTTTAGTTCTGTGTGCAAGTTTTATGACACTTCATACAAGATGATACTTAACAAGAACTCACAATGACAACGGGAAGAAGGAATTTAGCATTGTATAGAGGAAAAAGCAAAAGCACGAACAAATGGAACTAAGGAACACGCTCCAGATCAATGAAGAAGATTGCTTTCATCACCTGTTTGCATATTCTGTTACCCTTCATCTGATCAAAATTAGGAGTCCCAAAGGCAACTGTGTAGAAAAAGTCACGCCATAACAACTGCAATATTTGAAATAAGTCACTTGGTTGCTGACTATTGAGTTCTGAACATTAAACAATAAACAAACTGACCTGTCCAAGAAGAGAAACAGGTGGAGATGTATGCTTTTTAGCGCTTTTCTGAATGTCCTGAATGCACTGGTAGAAATACCTGGAAGAGAGACAACCAAACTTCCAAAAGAATTGGAGGGGCAAGTGATTAGAATATTTCAGAACAATCACTACCAATTCATCCAGCCTATGCCCAGCTCACCTTTAGGTAGGGTGATAAAACAGTTGTTCCGGGTTTCAGAAATGCAGATGGATCACCCTTGGGTTTCTCAAAATTCGCCACCCATTCCTGCAGGAAAATAAGCAGTTTCATTCTTTTAGCAAATTGGTAAAATAGCCAAGGAGAATGTACCAGACAAAGGAAACTTTAGTGCTATCTATAGCACAAGGCTAAAGTTTGTATGCTAAACATTAGAGGCACCTTATTAGCAATTGAATCTCTCAGTCTCTTCAGTGCTTCTGATTCTCCACCTTTAAAAGGACTCCTTTCGTCCTGCATGCAAAATTTCTTATAAGACATTACCTAAAGGACTTCACCGGAAATCTAGTAATACCATACCTCTCTTAAATCTTCATAACCAAGTTCTCTGACAGTTGGAACTCCTGAGACTGCAAAACTTCCAGTATTTCCAATAGGAGGAAGTGAAGATATTGCTGTTGAAAGAGGGGTGGATGCCCAAGATGGTTGCCCAGCCAGTTTAAGAAAAGACTGATAACTCAGAGGTGGGGATCCCCCATTCTTTGCAGACATTCAAATACAAATTGATCAATATAGGGTCTAGATCTAATTTCATGAAAAGTCACTGATTGCTTTCTTCAACAAGAATTCAGAAGACCACCTTATTCTCCTTAAACAATATATTCCTCATTGGAAAAGAAACAAAATGGTCCTCTGAGATTCCCTAACCTAGTTTTCAACTCATATGTTAATGTACTTACCTTTTGTATTATATCGGCAGGATTGTAGAGGGTATGACTCACAGGAGAGAAAATCTCTATACCAGCTGCAGAAGCATAGCTCTGTGAAGCAAATATAATTGTTCTTTAGCAAAGCCCCAAATCATTCAGAATGTGAAATAAAAAGACTTCTTAATGTTGAACTTATCTAACCAACCAAGAAATACCATCCAAGATCAGCCTTAAGCTCGCCTTTAGGAAATCAAACCTTTCCTCAGACGGAAAAGAAATTTTACCTTGACTTTTTCATCTAAAGCTTGATAGTAGGGCTCTGTGTCGTACTCAAAGCAAAGCTTTCCTATGCTCCACTGAAAGTTGTGCCAAGGGTTACGCAAATCAATGGCCAGTAAATGAGTTGGTGCTCGAAAGAAGAAAAAATGCTTGCAAAGATGCGTTGGTGCAATGCAATTTGAAAGAGGAAACAAAAACCCCTGAAAGGAACCAGTGTTTTTCATTGCATATAGCTCGGTTTCAATCAACAGCTTGACTTTTTACTCTCAACGCTTCATGGTTCTCCAAGACATCAAAGCATACCCATGACTAAACTTCTTAATTTATATTGATCAATTGCATAACTAGACAATGGAGGATAAGTAGATCTATTAGCTTAGCCGTAGCCCGATGGATATGAATGCTTAAAAGGACCAACTGCATCACCGAAAGGAAAAAGATGATCTACAAATTATAACATGATCTAAATTATCATTTTATTTATTTATCAAGAACATGATCTAAACTGTCATGTCCAACTTATGAGGTAAACTTCAATCGACAAACATATTTTAAATCTCTATCTTTTGAAATGGGGGTAAGGTCTGCGTACACTTTACCCTCCCCAGACCCCACACTGTGGGATTTCACTGGGTATGTTGTTGTTGTTGTAAACATATTTTAAATCTAAATCTTAAATGGATAAGTCATTCGACTCATTCACATCCAGATCATGAATGTTTGAAATCCATATTATGCAAGGAGACATTGCTTTTTCTAATTCGAATTGAAGGGTGATATAAAATCGGTCTATTTCCGGCATAATGATTAGCAATTGGCACGGAAACCACACACAACACTTTCAGCAACTGAATCAGGTATTGCCTGAATCTCTCATGGAAATAACACATTTGATTGCTTACAAACTCGAAAAAATCACTTTTCTTGTACTTATGTTTATCAAGTTATATTCCATTTACTGATAATTAATTTGAACTGTAATTATCACGGAGGCGCTTCATATGCACAATCATGTCCATAGCCAAGCAGCCAACACCGAAAACAAATTGCTGGACACGTAGTAACATTAATTATTTCATGATGGGTTCCTTACTAAGTGTAGTTTTGAAACCTTACGATTCTTATGCGCTTAGTGTCCGATACTCAGCTCTAATACTCTATACATGTATTTAAAATACCAATAAAATAAAATGCTACTAGAAGGTGTACCTACACTTTAAAGACTGAATCCGTATTCTAGCTCCAACTCTTTCAAGCTGGGGTCGATTTGTTGCTCGTTAGGAAGTGAATTATTCATTTATTAAAACCAATATAACTAGTACCATCTTTTTTAGCATTTTAGTCACTGTACAAAACTCAGCACACCAAGTACCGTGTTTGGTTACCAGCTTACAGTCCCGCATAACTAAAACATGTAGGGTTGAAGATGGAATAACTAACACATGAATTAGTCACACTGCCTCCATCTCAATTTAAGTGTCTTGGTTTGACTTGACACGGTGTTTAAGAAATAAAGAGAAACTTTTGAATCTTGTGGTCTTAAATTAAAAATGTGTATAATGTAGTAAAATGTACTTTAAATCTTGTGGTTATAAACTTGCCATGTAGGATATTTGAATTGTCAACTTACTAAATATAGAAAGAGGCACTCATTTTGAAACCAAAAAAGGAAAGTAAGACACTTAAAATGGGACGGAGGGAGTACATGAATAACTAAATTGTGCATAACTAAACCTTGCATAACTAATTCATACATTACTAATACATGCATAACTCTAACCACCAACCAAATGACCCCTAATTGTATGCTAGAATAGTTATGACTACAATTTACACATTGAAGAGTTAAACAACGTTAATGATCCATAGAAGTTGAGCTAATAACAGTTACTCCCTCCTTCCCAATTTAAGTGTCTTAATTTGAATGAGCACAAAGTTTTAGAAATACAAGAGACTTTTAAATCTTATAGTCTTTAATTAAAGATGTGTGTAATGTATTAAAATGTCAACTAACTAAACATTCTTTTTGGAACAGACCAAAAAGGGAAATAAGACACTTAAATTGGACGAATAGTACATACCTCCTTCAAGCAGTGAATCAAGACTTCACCAGGGTCACCCTTAAGCACCAACAAACGTGAACCAACTTTCTTTAAACTCAAGTCAAGATCAACAAGGCTTTCAAGCAAGAACTGTATCCGGTTCAACCCGGCTTTAGCCGAACCAGGTGAGGATGCAGTCGGGTCAGGCTCCATGTAGTGTGGATCAATCACGAAAACCGGGTATAAAAACTTAGACCCTTTAGCTGCATACTCTAAAGCTGGATTATCATGGAGTCTTAAACCCTTTCTAAACCACATCAAAGAGTTCGACCGGGAAGCCATTGATTTGTATACACAGCAGGTGCTAGTAATTGATTTTAGAGACAAATGACAAAAACAATGAGACAAAGTCAGCATATAAATAATTAGTGTGCACGCGTCTACTCTTAGGAATTCGAAATTATAGTTATGTTACATGTATTGTAACATTAATTTGAGACTTAAATTCGTTTCAGATGATGATAGAAGAACGAAAAGGAATTTTAATTAAACAGTTAACAGGTTTCCCGCCATAAATGGGTTTTGGTTCATTTTTCATGAAGGAGCATGGTTGTGGAGACGCCACGTCATTTTGTTGGTAGTTCCAACACTTGAGGCTTTCTGATGAGGTGGATTAATTTGGATCCACTATCCGTCTTGCAGATTTAGTTCTAATGTTTGACTACCATAAAAACGAACTTTATAGCTTAACCATTAATAAAATCGAATAAATTGTACATCAAAAATTAGGGTCATTAAAATTTAAGCAAAGTTAAAAATATATTACTCCACTTGAGCTTAAATGTCAATATGTATTAATGGTGGTAACAAGCATCCGATAAAATAGTCTAGAAATTACATCTAATAACTTCAAAAATGAGTTATCTTAAAACTTTTGACTTTGTTTGTTTGTTTGCAAATCTTCAAGATCAAAAGTCAAAACTTGTCAAACTTGAAATTTTGTTATTGGTTTTAGGGCTAAAGTATCATTTGTTTGCATTTAATGGAGGTTTGAATCTTAATCAAGTCATTAAGTGCATTTGTTCATTAAGATTTAAGCACTTATTTAATCTAAATAGGTTTAAATCATTAAAATCTTGAATAAAATCTTGATATCATTAAGAGACATTTTATATGAATAATTTTTACCACCAGCTCCATCCCAACCCCACCTCCCACCACCCACCACCCACCCCAACCCGACGCTACCCCACTATACTAACCCCCCACACAGCCACACTACCCCCACTCACCACCAACACAACCCTAACCCCCCATCACCCACCTACCTTACCTCCATCATTACTAGCAAACATGAATGTTTTATTTTTTTTTTCAATTTTTTTTTTATTATTAAATGTATTTATTTTCTATTATTTTGTTATGTCTTTATTTGAATTATATATTTATTATATTAAATAGAAACATTATGTACATTCAGATCCTGAAAAATAAATAACATTAATTATTTAATGTTTAAATCTAGAAACAACATCTTAATCTTAACAAAAATAAATGAGGTCAAGTGATAAGTTTTGTTGTTGGTTTTTCAAACTGACAAATAAAAGTGAAATAAACTGTTGTCAAAAAGGGATAACCGGGCTAAAATTAGCAAACCCGAATTTTAACTCGAGCTAGGCCTGCCCAAGGCGACGACTCCACAAATTCCTGATTTTTTTAATTCTCAAGAGGCTCTTAACCACACGCGCTTCTCCCTCCCAGGCCACACACGACGAACCAAAAAAAAAAATTAATCTCTTTTCCTAAACACAGTGCAGTCATTGAAATTTGCAACACTATACCATTTTCCTCTCCACTAACTATTCATCTCCACAGTGTTAAAATAATGAGTACGTGTCCTTGATCCTATCTCCATTTAACTTTTTTTATTCATCTCCAATAAATAGAGATCTCAACTAATCGAAGTTTTGTTTGATTTGAGTAGAAATGAGCTAAATCTTATGATTTTGTTTTTAAAAGGTTTGGGAAAGAAGATCAGGACAGGGCTTGATGGTATTGACTCATTTGTATTCATCACATTTCGTTACATTTTAGTATTTTACTATCAGTTTATCTATTTTTACTTACCATTTGGCACCTGAAACTGTAATGTTTGTTCATTTTTTTTTGTTTGTAAATTCAGGATTTGGAAGAATTAACCGTTTTATTACGAGAACAGCTTACAGAGATGAAACCAAGGTTTCAAATGCCAGTGATGTGCTTAAGGCATCCACTTTTAAGGTACTTTTATATATTTACCACAGTTGATAGCTAACAGCTTGTTTGGATGATTGCTATATATGGTTGGTTTTTTAATGTATCATATTATATTGTGTTGTCTTGTACTGTATTGTTTCGATGAATTCCATTTTTGGATAGATTGTATTGTTTTCTGTATATTGACATGACCCTAAATAGGAAGGTATGGAGGTCGAGGATTAGGGTAGAAGAGTAGTAGGTAGCCTAGTGGTGTCGTGATCTTAGTAGCATTCTCATAGTATCATAGTATATCTCCTCTGCTCATCGTCTTCTTATTTAGTAGTATATCTTTAGTATTCACGTAGTATTGTACGTATTCTCCGTTTCTTACTACTACTGTTGCTTTATTTGCTTTGTGTGTATCTTGCCTTTTGCTGTCGTTATTATCCTTTCATTACCGCTTGGATTTACTTTCTTTGAGCCGAGGGTCTATCGGAAACAGTTTCTCTATCCCACAAAGGTAGGGGTAAGCTCTGCGTACATCTTACCCTCCCCAGACCCCACTTGTGGGATTACCCTGGGCATGTTGTTGTTCTCTAGTCGTTTCATAATGCCACACACCAGCAATTTGAAGTATAAACTTACAATATAAAAAAATAAGTACTTTACATGTAGAATTATTCTTAAAAAAAAGGGTAAGATAGAGGGTGAAATAAGATTATTAGATAATAAGGGCCAAATGTGAAAAAACAACAACATAACAATGCAACCATACCAAATTGATTGTAACACACAATGACACTTTTCGTCGTTATGTAATGACGACTTTAACAACACGATACAATAAAATTTATGTAACCATCAAAACAAACATTATATTTAAAACAAGCTCTAAAATACAGTGGACATAAAGGATCATATAGGTGATTTCAATTAGGTGGGATCAAAATTTGTCATTGTCATACTTGCATGAGGTCCAGTGTTTGGGTGAAGTGTTCTTTTAAGTCTAGTTACAAGTTTGTATACTAGTATAGGAAAAGGGGGAGATTTAAAAAATTTGCTGTAGATGTCAAACTATTTTTCAGTGTTGGGAATTGATTGCAATGTATATAGAGGATTCATATATCCAACCCAATTAGTTTGTGATTGAGATGTAGTTGATTGATTGTGGAGAACCCTAAACTCCTTTTTCCCAGAATTTTGGTGTTTTATATTTTTCTTGAATTAAGTAGTTCTGCTAAAGCACTTTCAACAAGTTCAATATAGAAATAGCTTCAGGGTGATAGGAACATTAAAAATGATTCATAATTTGTATTTGTCAACATGTTGGCCTTCAGAATGAACCAACTGTACCAATGTAAGACTTGGGAAATTTTCTTCATTGAGATTCAAATGTTAATGCTTATACCTTGAGAGAACCAAAAACATGTTCTTATACCTTGAGAGAACCCAAAACATGTTTGCAATTAGGGCGAGAGAAGTTTCACATTTGAAATTTTGAGGACCGCAGTGTGTTTTAGTTTAATTTTCTTTTCCTTCTTCCCCTTCTTTTTTATTATTCAATAGTATAAAGTTAGATTTCCATTTTAAGAGGACGATCCGGTAAAGATTTCAGTCGAATATGTGTTGAGGAATCAGTCATAGTTAGTCCTTTTTGACATGTGGTTAATAGTGCTGTCCATTGGATTTCCATATTGAAAACATTGTTCAAGGCCAACTGCAGTTCTAGACTCCCACCAAAACAAAAATGCAGTTATAAACAAGCTTGTATTAGAGGAGCCTTGCTTAACTTCTTCAGCTGTTCTTGGTCTCTCCTTTAACAAAATGACTTGTCACTTGCACAAAGTGCACAATCATTGAAAGACTTCTTGGGGCCTAAGCACGAGACACAAAAAGAGTTGTATGCTTTATCAAAGTGCCGCTAGAATTTTAATCAAATTGCTCGACTTTTTAAGGACATAAAGTTTCACTTTAGTATAACAAATTTCATAATTCAGTGAACAACATTCAGATTCCACATTGAACGGCCAAACTGAAAACTCTTAGGAGTGAAATATCGCTCATTAATAAGGAGAGCAAAGGGTAGCATTTATTGAGTATGATTAACTCAAAACACCACTAACAACTCATCCTAGATGTTAGACCTTGGTCCTTGTTCAAATCACCCATCCCATTTGCTTTCTCTTTCCCAGGCTGCCTCTGTAGTTAGGGATTCCTTGCGATAGGTTCGCGATGTGTTACCATCACGAGGATTGTTGCTCCCAAAATACACACGCAAGTATACGTGGTCGTACAAGTAATATAGAACTTTTAAGTCCAGATATCGATCCCACAGAGACTTAGATTCTACTGTTAAACCCACAGAGACTTAGATTCTACTGTTAAACTAATTCAAATTCGAATAAAACTATTCAAGAAAGTGAAAATCAAAGTGTTTGTTGTGACTAGACTAAAGTTCCCGAGTCATGGCCGAAAAGTAAACAATTTATGATGGGTGTTTTTGTGATGGTCGTCGAGAATATTTCGACAATGCTAAAGGGTATTTATCCTCGTTAGCGGTTTATCTTATTGATGGAGAGTTCGCAGTCATGGCTTTCGACAATCCATTGTTGATCTTCGACAATTCTACCTATCTTATTTCCGGATTACTCGCCAGTTGACAACGCTTCCAAAAGTTAATTATAACTTTATGATTATCAAGTTTTTAGAGGGAAAGCGACACGAAACTTTAGAGCTCGCCCCTCGAGCAACCACTTACCTATACCAATGCTTTGCTATTCAAACCGGTATGCTCACAAGGCTATTTCGTAAATCCAAACCTCGAGCAAATTCTTACGAAAGCCGTATGCCAAAGCGGTTGTGTGAGATGCTACATATTATCAACGCCTATATCCACTTAAAACAAGGTCATGCTACTTAACCGAGGTAACAAGAACATATTTAATTCTCCGTATTCAACTAAGCAAGGCTAAAGGGTATATTCCTATCCTCATTAGCGAAACAATTATATCGAACAAGCCCTATTTATTCTTATTACGCATGCAATTAAGAAATTTCGGTTCACAAGGTTTGGGAAGCACTTTAATACCCGAGCCGTTTTATACATTTTCCGTCGATCAAGGTGCACACTTTTGCAATAAAAACGAAGCTTTTTGATAAATTTAACTTTTACTTTGCTTTTTATCAACTCCCAGCCATTACATGATTTTATCATTAAAGGGGTGTAAGCACAAGGTAGCTTATTGGTTTTTATCACCCTTTACGACGAGGAGTGGTCGTTCTATCACTTCCTAAGTTACAACACACTTCATTTTGGAGGTATCGAATCGAGAAATTAAGAAATTTTTTGAGAAGACCGTGAGCGTGAGTAGGAAAGAATGATCGCTGAAGCTCGATGATGCTTTGTGGGCATACAAAACAGCCTACAAAACTCCTATTGGCACATCTCCTTATAAGCTCGTCTTTGGTAAGGCATGTCATCTACCTACGCACCTTCAAGCTCCCGAGCTCGAGCATGTAAACGTATTGGGCGATCCTCTTTCCTTCATTATTCGAATCTAGACATGGTTGGTCGCCGGAGAAAAAGAGAGCTGTCGAATGCTGCGCCACCGAGTTGGACGAATTTCGCTACCATACTTATGAGAACGCGAAAATGTACAAGGAGCGAACCGAGAGAATGGGAGGTGGGTGCCTCAACCACGACAAGCGCATCCAACCTCGTGACTTTGAGCCCGGATAGTTAGTCTTGTTGTATAACTCTCAAAGAAGGATCAAGATTTTCGGAGGGAAGTTACAAAAATTACTTATACAAGTGGTTTGGACCGTTTGAAGTTGGTCGGGTGACCACAAAGAGCCATATAGCCTTGGGCGGTTAGTGAGGTCTCACTAGCAAACCGCTCAATGAAGCGAGCAATGGACATTCTTGGTAAATGGGCGGCGAGGGTCCATAACTAAATCAATATTCATTTGGAGAGGTCATCAATCCGACTGGATAGCTCGCTCATGAGAAGACCTCGGTGGAACTAGAAGAGGCTTGAGAGCCCTTTCTATAATTTTGTCCTTTCGTTGCTTTGGATGGGTTTTGTGCTCTTTCTTTTTGTGCCGCGACTTCGCGACGTTAAATCAAGCGCTCGGGAGGCAACCCGTGTTTGTAAAAGTAGCATGAAAGAAAATCACTTCAAAAGAAAAAAACATGAAAAAAATGAGAAAATTACAAAAAGTGTCGTGAGAAGAGATTCACAAGGGTTCCCATGTTTGTTTAATGTTCCACGACCTTAACTAAGGCCCTTGTTGGGAGGCAACCCAATTTTTGCATGATATATGTCACGTTTGTTCATGTTGCAGGAATTGGAAAGAACAAAATATCAGATTTGGCAGCAGCGATTTGCGCATTCGTTCCGCGATGCGGACCAATCGCGCGTGGTGAAAAGATTCAGAAATAGAAAATCAGGCTTTCTTTCCTCTAAGCGGAGGGATCGCCTGATTGAAAAAAAAAAATGACAGAGAACAGTCCTGTGTGCATTCACCTCACGATGCGGACCTATCGCTCGAGTCCCTCGGGTTTGAAATTTTTTTAAGTACTAAGTCACGGACAAGTTCTAATTTTCTCACCACATTGCTAACTCTCCCACAACTCCATCCTAAGGCGAAAGTCCCCTCTCCCATCCCCTATTTCACTAAATCAAACTCAAGTAACTTCTATTCATCTTCCACTAACTTCACAAGGTAAGTGATTTCATTCTCCACCCTTCCTCTTCTCTCCTTGTTCTTGAGTTTGTATGAAGTTGTAAAGTTGGGGTTATGGGTATGGGCGGGGTTTGATATTGCTTTGCTTGTATGAGTTGTTTATGGCTAGAACATGACTCCCATTGCACAAGGGAGGGTTTCACAACCCACCATTGTTGTAAAAAAACTAAGGGAAGATTCTATGCCCACAAGGTGTTCGATAAAAGTCCTAAACCAAGTTTTTGTGAAGTCTTGAGTAGCAATGGAACATTAAACAAACATGGGAACCCTTGTGAATCTCTTCTCACCGTAAATTCGAAATTTTGATGGAGAATTAGGAAGTTGTGATTTTCCAACCCAAAGTCCTACAACATGATTTTGCTTACTTTTGGGTTTGTTTGCTTTGTAGTATAGGAATAGTTAGTGTCTTTTATTTTGATTTTTGTAATGTAGTTTGAAGTGAGTGTGGGGTCGGTTCACCCCAAGTAAGCATAAAAGAAGGAATAACCAAGTTTGGGGCCCGAGAATCGAAAAGGGCCACGCATTCGAGGCTTGAATACATGTAATAGAATTAAGTGTGGGGTTGTTCCACGACCCCCTTTAGTTATTGAATTGTACTTCTCGTTTGGTAATGTGTTGTTTTGCAGGCAAAATGATTAACACCAAGTCTAAGGGCAAGTCTGTCGCCTCCTTCTCCCAAGGCACAAAAAGAGAAAGAGCACAAAACCCATCCAAAGCAACGAAAGGACAAAATTCTGGAAAGGGCGAGCATCCTGCAGTTGCCATCCCTCGGGCTTCATCAAGGAGGCCTCATCCCAATCTGTCTAGGACGGGGAGGAGTGGTATGCGGGATTCGACACCTCGAAGGGTTACAATCATGAGCGAGCTATCAGTCTACTCCCTCTGAAGAGAAATTTTCGGGACATATACAACCGCATAGTAGCCATGGGATGGAGTTCTGTGTTTGAGCAACCGGGGCCAGTGAATATTGATTTGGTTATGGAGTTTTATGCTCGCATTGACGGCTGGGTGCATCCAAACTCTGTGTGCATTCGGAACAACTGGGTACCATTGACGGCTTCTACTTTATGCGGGGCAATTGGAGTCCCGGATGTGCCTAGTGAGACCTTTGCTAGAATTCATCAAACGGCCCGATTACAAGGCTATATGAGAAACTCTTTGTGGAGCTAACTCTAAAGCTCAACAGGCACGATATTCGGGACCTCTTGGGAAGCACAAGAGCATGAGTATAAGTAATTTTTGTAGAGAAGCCCGGGTTTGGTTGCGCCTTCTGAATGCTAGAATCATGGCACTTGATCACTTCTTTGAGGTACAAAAGGACAGGGTGTGCATAGTTTATTTCTTGATGACAGGGCAGCCAGTGAACATCGGGTATTGGATGATGAAGGAAATTCGCAGAGTGCGGGCTGGCAAGTCTAAAAGGCTGAGCTTCGGAAACACTCTCACTGCTTACTTGATGAGGATTGACAAGGGGTTGGCAGACTCTACTGATAGAGTGGTTGAGGCACCCACTGACATGCTCGATATCTCAAACATCATGGCCCCAGCGAGCTCTTCCGGACATCATTTAACTTCAGCAGAGGGGAGGCCCGCTCAATCCACAGTGCTATCCCAGCTTTACACGGGAATGATAGTGGCGGGTGAGCATTTCAACATTGATCTTTCGAGGGTATTTATTCAGACGCCATACTCTCGGGCACTTGTGGGTGAGGAATCTCAGTTACCTTAAGATGAAAATTCGGCTGATCGTATAATAGCCGCACCAGAAGAGGGGGAGGAGGCAGAGTCGCAAATGCAAGGCGACGATAATGAAGGAGAAGAGGACGCCGAGCCAGACGACGGCGAGGCTGATGATGAGAATTACATTGAGGAGGACGACTAGGCCCTAGTGGGCCCCAGGGAGTATCTCTCGCTGTACTTTTGATTTTATCTTTTCATATGCATTAAAGTAAGTGTGGCGTGGGAGTACGTCTCGAGATAGAGGATGCTTATGCCTTAGGTGTTTTTTTTTTTTTTTTTTAAGGATCTAACTTTAGTTTATTCTTCCTTTTTAATTAGGATTACTTGAAAAAAAAAATGAAAAGAGATACGCCAAAAAGATTTTTTTTTTTTTTTTTAGATTTGGCCCTCAGTAGTGGCATAAGTCATCCATTAGGATTTTTTTTTTCCTTTTTGTGTTTATTGCTTAGTCATAGAAGGGGCGTTTCCCGATGACGGGTGGATGACAACCAGCTTGAGGGAAATTTCGTCCATAGGAAAGACCATTCAAATACTGGGTGCTCGGGTTAGGTGAAATATTGGCATATGAGCGGTTCTTGTGGTTTCTTTTGAGACCATGCCGTGTAGATACATAACCTTTCTTGAAACACTCAACTTGAAGTTTGTTTGACTCATATATGACCCACTTGGCATTGTTGATATGCTGTTGCTTAGTCCGAGGGACGATATGGGCCCTTTCTTGCGTTAATTATGTGTCATGTGTGTGTGAGGTGTTTGTATGCAATCCATGCTTTGTATTGATATCTAGAACTTGCCTCGTGCGTTCGTGAAGCGAAATGAAGTGTGTTGTAACTTAGGAAGTGATAGAGGCATTTCTTTGTGAGCCTAAATTTTAACTTGTTCCTTCTAACCCGTGCATGTAAATGTGACCCTAGTTAGCCCCGTTGAGCCTTTAGCCTTTTTCTTTGATAAGCCGTACCCTTTCGTTCTAGTTTGCTTATTTTTGATCTAATCTACTCCTTGAGCACTTTAATGATAGAATCATGTAATTGGAGTTGATAAAAAGGATGGTGTTTTGTTGGTTAAAAAAAAATCGAGGTAAGTCTATTGGTGCACCTAAAACGAAGTAAAAGTTCGCTTGTTAGTTGGGGATCCAAAAGTTCCCCGCTAACTTGCAATTGGTGAAAAAATGGTGCTTAATTGTGATGAATAACTAGGGAGGATTGGGTGGTTGGTTTTGAAATGGGTTGACAAGGAAAGTGTGTAAAACGAAGATGTTGTATGTATTAAAGTGCTTAGGGATGATAGTCAATATTATCCAAATAATTCCTACCCGTCCTGTAGCCTACCTTACAACCCTTTTAAGTCCTACTTGATCCTAGGTTCGATATGATTATATTAGTAAAACGGTTACACTACGGGCAAGCCTAGGGTATGTCGTATTTAGCATGTGATATTCTTGGTGAGAGTGAGCGACTTTGCTTAAATTCATGACCATTGAAATGATTTTTTTTTTTTTATTCTTGTGAGATATATGGACAACTCTCTTCTTGTGAGGGCACGTAATTGAAAACGGACTGGTGAAGTGTTGTATTCTTGGTTAAGTAGCATGATTGCCTTGTTTTGAGTGGTGTCCTTGAGTCATAAGTTTTGAAAATAATATGTTTTTGAGAAGGTTGCTTGTTGATGTTCTACAACTGAGAATCTTGATCTTTGGCATGGCTTTCGTAAGAATTTGCTTGAGGTTTGGATTTTTGAAATAGCCTTATTAGCCGAAGCCTGAGCAGACCTGTTTGAATGGCAAGGTAGTGAAATTGTGGCATATTGGTATTGGTAAGTGGTTGGGCGAGCAAAGTTTAAGTGGGGGGTGGTGATATTTGGCACAAATATCTAAAGTTTCGTGTCGCTTTCCCTCTAAAACTTAATTCTTTACTTGCTTTCTTGAAGATAAAATCATTGTATCCGGGCTTATGTTGTTATGTTTTGTGAATAGGTGCAACGCAACCATTTGGAAGAGAAGTGAGTAGTTTGTTCGGTTCAAAAACTTGTTGCTCCCAAACGCACATGCAAGTATACGTGGTCGTACAAGTAATATAGAACTTTTAAGTCTAGATATCGATCCCACAGAGACTTAGATTCTACTGTTAAACTAATTCAAATTCGAATAAAACTATTCAAGAAAGTGAAAATCAAAGTGTTTGTTGTGACTAGACTAAAACTGAAAAGTAAACAATTTATGATGGGTGTTTTTGTGACTGAGAATATTTTGACAATGATTGTAAGGTTTATCAGATGATGGAGAGTTCCAGGGTCATGGCTTTCGACAATCCAGTTGATCTTTTGACAATTCTACCTATCTTATTTCGTGGGTTACTAGTTGACGGGTTAATTATAACTTTATGAGTATCTTCCGAGTTGCTCACAAGTTTGTAGGTGCTACGATAACGCCTATATCCCTATGGTCGTCAGATGTAACAAGAACGCATTTAATTTTCCGTATTCAACTAAGCAGGGTATATTCCTATCTCATTAGCGAAACGATTATATCCATCAAGCCCTATTTATTCTTATTACACATGCAAATTCCCTAACGATTATGTCGAACAAGCCCTATTTATTCTTATTACTCCTGCAAATTCCCTAACCCTAGTTCAATTCACACGCCACAAATTGTGTTCAACTATTGGCCAGATAATCAAACAATTAAGATCAAGAATAAATAAGCAGCCCAAAATATGGAAAATCAATAGATAATAATTGTCGTCAAACCAACTATCATGTCTTTCGCCACAACCCTATAAGTAAGAAGTTTAACTACTCATGATTCTAGACGAAGAACAAGAATTCGTGAAGAAACTAGGGTTGAAAAGAAGAAAATATAATAATTCTAGAGAGAGAAAGTTGAACAGCGGCTTACAAGTCTTGGAATAATCCCAGCACACCGTTTGACTAATAAAACGTCTATATATAGTCTAGGGTTAAAACAAAAATCGAAACGGGAAAGCTGTGCGTAAACACGCTTTCCTTCCGCGATGTGGATGGATCGCGCAAGCCTGGTTCCACTTTTCTTCCGCAAAGCCCGATGGTAAATTTTGGTCAGGAGCTTGTTTTGTCCGCTTTCTTCACGCGATGCGGATGAAAAGCCTGATTGTGTAATTTAGTCAGAGATAGAATTCCTTCGCATTTGTTCCGCGTTGCGGATGGATAGCGGGACCTTCAGTTCGTCAATTCTCCTCTACTGTTTCTGCTTCTCACGTCGCCACGATCAGATGCCAACGCTTCCAAAAGTCCACCAAACTACTCACTTCTCCTCCAAATGGTTGTGTTGCACCTATTCACAAAACATAACAACATAAGCCCGGATACAACGACATTATCTTCAGGAAAGCAAGTAAAGTACTAATTTTTAGAGGGAAAGCGACACGAAACCTTAGATATTTGTGCCAAACATCAAGGATCCTGATCATGTGTCTAGGTAGACCTCTCGTGGTGCGAGGCAGTTGCTAGAAGAGATGGCCCACCAAGTCCCTTCCTCACAATGGGGCTGGCGACTTCCCTCAGTTTGCTGCCTCCCTTGGGCAGCCAGACTAGGTTTCCTCGCGATAACCTCGCGACATGAGCTAATCGCGAGGATCCCCTGTAGGCTGTCTTGAAATCCAGCTTCAACCCTTTACTTACTTTGGCTATTTCATCATTCCAATGCATTTCAATCAATTGTATTCATACTCCAAGCACGTCACTTACATCATGTGGCATCGTTAATACTTTAGTGATATTTTAATCACATACTTAGGCCTTTAGTTAGTGTAGTGAAGATTCAAAAATCTATGGGCTTTACACAAGTTTTGGTATTTGTTTGCATAGTTATGGATGTGAGATTCAAATATCAATAATCATCTTTGCCTGGTACTGATATAGATGCAAGATTGATGAAAAAAAAAGGCCATATGTGATAAGCAGAGACCTTAGACATTCAAAATTTACAAGATAAAGTGCCTATCACTTCATGCAAACTCTAAAGAGATTATCTTATACTGCTATTTATCTCTTCACCAGGTAATCTATCTCTTTTCCCTAGTTGGGTGTACATAGGGACAACTTTTCATTAGATGCTATAAACATAGTTCTGCTATTGGTCTTAGTAATTGTGGCAGTTTGGCAGCAGCCACCACCCTCCGTGAAACTCTCTTAGCTTTGACTATCCTTATAAACCGGTAAACTTGGGGCTCTTTGACCCAATATCACTAATGAGCTACAATGTCAAAAGGCCCATTACTATCTATCTGGAATAAATTAGAGATGACATATGCTTCACTCTGGTGTCATAGTTTCCGCCTTGCATTTGTTTTTGCTTCACGAAGGTTGGACACATTACATTGCTTCCAGGTTGAACTAGTCACCAAGATAATCATGCCAGGTTTCCCAACAAATCTGATAGTTAGCTATATTGGCCAAATGGCACATGCTACTGACACTACCAGACATTTCATTTATTCCTATAGCTAGCTAGAGAAAAGCAATGATGGATCTCTGTGCACGGTAGAGGAGATACTTGACCATGTTTCAATATCTCCAACTGAAACTAAAGAACTTATTTCTGTGTCCTTGTTGAATAAACGTGAAGTCAGCGCTGCATTTAGCCCCTGGCAGAGACTAGTACCTACTTGTCTTACAATTTGGACATCCTTCGTTTCACAAGTAAAGATTAAATATGACAGTGGTAGGAGGAATGTGAGATGTTTCGAACGCAAATACTTCATATGGTCTTATAGGACTCTCCTTGTCTAGTTGAGAATTTCAGGTTCTATACATGAGAAATCTATGTGTCATATGTATATTGAGTGAATCGTTCCACAGGTACCACCTCATCAAGTCATGTGAACACTTTCATAAGCTAATGAATGATAATCTTCGAAATGCTAACTAAGCTAACTATATATGTTACGCGGGGGAAATCATATGCCGTCACGCGGGGGAAATCATATGCTGTCTATAATAATAAAGGCCAACATCTTTTTGTTTTATTTTTGGTGCAAAATGGAACTTGTAAATGAAGCTGACTCTGTTTTAGACTACTAGAATCCCTACATGTCTACGATGGGATGTAGTTTTGTTTTTCTATACTTTGCCATATTGTACAGAGTTCCCACCAAACTCTTAGTGTTGTTTAGAATACGATGCTTACCATTTCAACAAAAAAAAGGACGAAGAAAATGCAGAGTGGTAGATAACAACAAGCGTGCCAGCTGACATCTCAAAATTTTCATTCTCAGTTTTGTGAATCCTTTGGCAGACTCTTATTGTTTCCCAGTATGGTAAACATGATTTTGTTCTTTAGATCCCATATTTCTTTGGGGTATATAATTTAGAGTATCATTCATATAACTACTCACTCATGTATCTATGAGGATGTAGACGATGCAAATGTCCCATGAGGAGCAAAATTGCTTCTTGGGAGAACCATCATATAGGTGAACCTCTATTACGAGTAAAAATAGTTATGTGTCCTATTTGTTAAGAGTTAAAAAAGTTTGTAATTACCCCTTAATTGCCTATTTTATAGTGTTATATTCACACCTATGCTTATGACTCTGAGCCAGTAAAGTTTTAATCACTAAAAAATTTAACAGGTGAGATTAGCTTTTTTCATCTGTTAAGGATGCAGGTTCCATGCATTAACTGTAGCATATACTGCTTGTTTCTTTACTTCTGTTCCTTGTTAAAGCTGTTGGTGTGTTCTGTTGGATCATTTACATTAGAGTTGTATGGTTTATAAATTATATGATCATGGAATAATTTACAGTACTAAATTAATTTGTTATTTGTTTCAAAGCATGACTCAGATGGTTTTGGATCTGCTGGGTTAAAGTCTTTCAGAGCATTAGCAGTCATTGGTGCTGGAGTCTCTGGACTACTTAGCTTCGCAAGTGTTGCTTATTCTGATGAGGCAGAACATGGCTTAGAGTGTCCCAGCTATCCTTGGCCTCACGAAGGCATTCTCAGTTCTTACGACCATGCTTCGTGAGTCTATACTATGCTGCCACATGATAATTGAAGTTCATTGGAGGCTACGGAATAACATTTCAATCTTTTGTTTATCCAAAACTTAATTTTATCTTGAGTCTTCAATGAAATGGATGCCCCATTTATTTTAATGCCTTCATTTACCTGACAGGATACGTCGAGGTCATCAGGTTTACCAGCAAGTGTGTGCATCCTGCCACTCAATGTCACTAGTTTCATACCGTGATCTTGTTGGTGTTGCTTACACTGAAGAGGAAACTAAGGCCATGGCAGCAGAAATTGAGGTGGTTGATGGCCCTAATGATGAGGGCGAGATGTTCACTCGCCCTGGTAAGCTGAGTGATCGATTTCCACAGCCTTATGCAAATGAAGCAGCTGCAAGGTTTGCTAATGGTGGAGCTTATCCTCCTGATCTAAGTCTTATCACTAAGGTACTGTCTTGGTCCTCTTCATTTAGCTATATTTTACCTGCATTGCCTGATTTTCTTTCTGCTTTCAGGCCCGGCATAATGGTCAAAACTATGTTTTCACTCTTCTAACTGGCTACCGGGACCCTCCTGCTGGTGTTTCGGTAATTTCTATCCCTTAGACTCCTTTTGGTTTGTGACTATCTTTTTTTATTTGTTTAGAATAGGGGAAGCAGCAAACAGAAAAATAGTGAGTGTACATCTGTAGATGTAGTTGCGAAGAGATATGCTCCAGTTTAAATGGTTATTATAGTGACTACTATCTCGGTACTAACTTACTGTTATCACAATTTTCTATTGGAAGTGTGAGAACCATAATAACTTCTCAACTCTAATTGTAGATTAGGGAAGGTCTTCACTATAACCCTTACTTCCCTGGTGGAGCTATAGCGATGCCTAAAATGCTTAATGATGGTGCTGTTGAGTATGAAGATGGTACACCTGCAACTGAGGCGCAAGTAATATGTCTTGCTCTCTTTTTGCTTTATTTATCGGTCCCTTATAAAGAGATGGAAGTAATTTTTCTCACTGTGCAGATGGGAAAAGATGTCGTCTCGTTCTTGTCATGGGCTGCTGAGCCAGAAATGGAAGAGAGAAAGCTGGTAAGTTAAAATCTTCCATCTGTACCTTCCCCTGCAATATGTTATTTCCATACTGGTGAATGAGGTTTTGGGAATCAATTTTGTATTGAAGTAATTTCAATTAAAAATAAAAGGACAGCCCGGTGTGCTAAGCTCCCGCTATGCCTTTGGTCCGGGGAAGGGCTGGGCCACAAGGGTCTATTTTACGCAGCCTTACCCTGCATTTCGTCAAGAGCCTGTTTACACCCTCATCATTAGGCCATCAACCACCTCAATTTACTCAATAAAGTCACTATATACTCAACCTCTGCTTTTTGCATTTTGAACTGATATTTGATCCTCAATGACAGCTGAATGTGCCATATTGAATTTTCTGACCTGTTGGGTATTGTAATTCTTACAGATGGGTTTCAAATGGATATTTGTTTTATCACTTGCACTTCTCCAAGCAGCTTACTACCGTCGCCTCAGATGGTCTGTCCTGAAATCTCGCAAATTGGTCCTCGACGTTGTCAACTGATTTCATTCAAATCTCACTACGTGAACTGATCATGAGCATTTATTTTTGTGTATTGTAAGTGCGCAGGGGCACAATGAATAATGATATTATTGCCCAATGATCTGAATTTTCAGTGTTATACAATAGAATCTAGACAATAGATGCTGCCATTGGAGCTATTCTTTTGAGGGGGAAATAAATAGCTGCTGTACTATTTATACAATATAGTCTATAATAAAGCTTTGTTTTTTGGAATTCTAAGCGCTGAGTGGTATCAATGGGCACTTCTTGGTAATTGGTATAAATGGAATTCTAAGCTGCTGTAACCCCCCCCCCCCCCGGGCGCTAAATCTTTCATAAAAGTGACGTATGTGTCAAGCATCATTGACGATTAAATATAAACAAAGTAAATTCTATGGCATTTTGTTATCACGGAAGAGTTTATTTTATTAGATTAGCATGAAGGACAAAAAACCACAAGAACTCCATAATTTTTTTTTTTACGACGACTGAAGACTTATGACAATTGAGTGCTTACTAACAACGACAATCACATTATTGACCAAATTAAATCACTCGATAGTTGCATGGTAAATTCTCCTCCAAACACTAGTTCTAAGTCAAGAACTCCAAATAGCATTGCCACATTAGTGAGTTTCAAAACTCTCCTCTTCATCTGGCTCAGGGACAACATTTAAATCAATTTTGGATCGTTCGACCAAAATATTAGTTTTTGCTTTTCATTTTTTTATTTTGTCCAATTGCAATTTAAGTGCTACCACTCCAACTTGTGCTTATCAGGCGGTTTTTCTAAACAAGGGTGTAACATCTTACATTTGTTTTTTTGACTTTCTTCCTCCTCGTTCACTACTTCTAATTCTTTACATATATAATCGAATGCCTGAAAGATAATTTTAATAATATACAATCCAGCATAAAAATTACATTCACGTAATCATATTTTTAATTTACATCTGCATAGCCAATTTTTTTTTATTTTTTTTGCAATGGAATTTATACACACGATATACAACATTATATACTTTAGATAATGTATCAACCTTGTATAAAAGTGTATACTAATATATAAGAGGTGTTTATACACCTTTTGCTACACTGTTATACAACTTAAACAAGAGATGTTTATACATAATACATAAGAGATGTTTATACACACTTCTATACTGTATAAAAGTGTATAATAATGTATATGAGGTGTTTATACACACTTTACCTAAATAACACCAACATTAAACCCTAGCTAAAACTAAAAACATTTCAAAAGCAAAATCAGATGCCTTCTTTGGATTGTATATTATTGAAATTATCCCAAAAAAAATTGCAACACACGCATTGCCTGTACCGATATTGTGATCTCTTGCTGGAAACGCCTACGGGAAGTATACACACTCTCCCGCAAATACAACTGAATCCCAATTCTCAAGACATCCATACTCACAAATTATCAAATCACATATCTAAATTTTTCTAGTGTTTTTTTCGTAGATTTTGCAGACCTGTTGATTGAGCATTAACTTTGGCATTTTTATAGAAGCTCATTAACCATGGTGTCGACGACTAAGATCAAATATGTTGTCTTTTACAGGAGAGATGAGAAAAATAATTGGTGTACAAATTGGGCCATTTCAGGTAAGATTAGAAATATGAGGCATTTCGGGTAAATATTGAGTCCGGAATCTAAATGCATTTTTTTGCACGGATTACCTTTCTTTTGGGGTGGTCTTTAAATTTTACCCCTCATATTTGTGGTCTTTAAGTTTTGCCCTTCGCTTGGATACCCGAGGTTCTGGATTTGAACCCCCGCTCAGGCATAAAATAAAAATATAATTTCGCAAGGCAGGGCTGGAGGGAGTGTATGCCGGATCCGGCATACAATCCTTAAGGAAAAGCTAAAGTTATGCCGGAGGGGCCAGACTTTGTCTTGAGCCATATATTTTTTTTTTTTTTACTTTTCAAGGTAAACTTTTAGTTATGCCTTAACGAAAAGTTCCGCCTTATGGGGCATATTTTTAGTTATACCTTAAGGAAAAGTTCCGCCTTATGGGGCATACTTTTAGTTATGCCTTAATTAAAAGTGTGCCCCATAAGACATAACTAAAAGTATGCCCCATAAGGCGGAACTTTTCCTTAAGGCATAACTAAAAGTTTGCCTTAAGGAAAAGTTCTGCCTTATGGGGCATACTTTTGGTTATGCCTTAATTAAAAGTCTGCCCCATAAGGCATAGTTCCTTAAGGAAAAGTTTTGCCCCATAAGGCATAACTAAACTATGCCTTGAGGAAAAGTTATGCCCCCTCCGGCATAACTTTAGTTTTTCCTTAAGGACTTTATGCCGGATCCGGCATACACTCCCCCCAGCCCTGCCTTGCGAAATTATTTTTTTATTTTATGCCTGAGCGGGGGTTCGAACCCAGAACCTCAGGTATCCAAGCGAAGGGCAAAACTTAAAGACCACAAATATGAGGGGCAAAATTTAAAGACCACAAATATGAGGGGCAAAATCTAAAGACTTCCCCAAAAGAAAGGCAATTCTGCGAATTGCCCATCTAAATGACCCAATACAAACCCAAATGGACTAAAATACCTCAAGAAAAAAAATTGCTACCAAACTATCCTTGACACAATTTTTTTCTGCGTTATATAAAAGTGAGCTTAACATTCGTTAGCCGAGCTTTTAAAAAAAAATATTTAAAAAAATATTTTTCCATAAGGCAGAATTTTTCTGCGTTATGCAACTTCACCCACCATATATGCAACTCCAAGGAAAGTCATTAAAATATAATATGTTATTTATTTCCAAGGGTTATTTAATATTTAATTTTTCTGCGTTATGAAACTTTGCAACTTCACCCACCATATATGCAACTCCAAGGGAAGCCATTAATATATAATATTTTATTTATTTTCAAGGGTTATTTAATATTTTATATAATTAGCCTTTTTCTCATTTTTAGTTTGTATCCGCTTTTTAATTACATATATAAAGTAGTTTTTAGAGAAAATAGTCAAATGCCCCCTCAACGTTTAGTCGGATTAATTATGACACACCCAACCTTTATGGGTGACCTATTACTTCTTGACCATTTTTTCAACGGAACTATTATCCCCTCGGAAACGCTATCACCAGATCTGTATTTGAGTGGTGAAATGCACGGGCCTGACGTGTATTTTTTTACCTTTTACTTCTAATTTCGAAATTTCTACACCAAATAAAGCCAATCCATCACCAAATGAAGCCATTTTTCACCAAATCAAGAATGCTATACTAAACAATACCAATAAACAAGGCTAAATGGACATTTTTATTTTCTATTTCTGTCAAATGGGTACTGAAATTCTAGTTTTTCTTTGATTGTTTTTTTTTTTTTTTTCATCTTTTATGTTTTTGCTCAGTTTTTAGGTGTATATGTATTTGTGGATGTTGAAGTATAAAGAAGGTTTGGGGATGTTGAATTGGATGTAACAGAGAATTCCCCCAATAATGAAATGATTGAGCTTTACCGGTGATGATGGGGTACTCTCTAATGGAGGATGATGAGGAAGATGATAGTGGGGAACGAGAGGAAGTTGAGGATAGTGTTAGGATTAGGATGGTGGGTGGGCAAGCTTTGGAGTTGGGTTTGGGTAAAAGAAGGTGGGGAAGTAATGGGTTAATTTTTAGAAAATTAACTGGCGGTGTTGGAGGGTGGTAGATGGCAGTGGACGGTGGCGGGCGGTGAAGAGTAAGGGAATAAGAAGAAAAAAGAAGAGAGAGATCAGAATGAAAAAAAATAAAATTGGACGGTGGGTGGGCAAGTTTTGGAGTTGGGTTTGGATAAAAGAAGATGGGGGAAGTAATTGGTTAATTATTAGAAAATTAACTGGCGGCGGTGGAGAGTGATGGACAACGGTGGACGGTGGCGGGCGGTGAAGAATAAGGGAATAAGAAGAAAAACAGAAGAGAGAGAGCATGGGAAAAAAAAACTAAATTATAGTGCTTATATATATATATATATATATATATATATATATATATTTATTTATTTATTTTTTAACATTTTTATTTGCTTCTCACTCTTTCAAAGAGAGTGAACTACACTCTTTGTGCCACCTCACCATCCAGGAGGGTAATAATTCCGTTTAAAAAATAGTCAGGGGGTAATAGGTCACCTGCAAAGGTTGGGTGCGTCATAATTAATTCGACTAAATGTTGAGGGGGCATTTGACGATTTTCTTGTAGTAATTATGTAATTTAATTAAATATAAAGTAGTTCTCAAGATGTTATTTAACTATTAACTTATAATATTTAAATCCACTGTTTTCTTTGTCATAAATATTTTAAAATCTCGCGCTTATACCCTTTAGAAGATATCCGCAACTAAACATATTAAATATAATTATTAAAAAATAAATTAAAATTATAAATAACGCAAATTACTTAATAAAATATGCCAACAATTATTGTTTGCTTTCTTGCATATTAAGCAAGCACGTTATTTTAGTTTTATTTAATTATAAAATTTTACTATACAAAAATTTCTCATTTTTAGTTTGTTTATTTATTCTTCTTATTTAAAATTATTTTCAATTTACTTATTTCGATAAGATGTTATTTGTGTAGGATTTTTTAAGAAGTCATTTAATTATAATGAGAAACTCTTATAATTAAATGACTTCTTAAGAAAACCTTATTAAATATTATAATGATAAATTCTTATTTGATACAATATTATTTAATTAAATGACTTATTAAGAAATCCTACACAAATGACATTTTATTAGAATAAGTAAATTGAAAATAATTTTAAAGCAGAAGAATAAACAAGCAAATTAAAAATTAGAAATTTTTGTATAATTAAATAAAACTAAAATAATGTGCTTGCTTAATGTACAAGAAAGCTAATAATAATAGTTGGCATATTTTATTAAGTAATTTGTGTTATTTATAATTTTATTATTTACGGATATCCCCCATAGAGACTATAAGTGCAGGTTTTTTTTATAATATTTATGACAGTAAAAAGGGGAATCTAAATATTATAAGTTAATAGTTAAATAATTATAAAAAAATTATAAATTTCGCAAATTACTTAATAAAATATGCCAACTATTATTATTAGTTTTCTTGCACATTAAGCAAGCACGTTATTTTAGTTTTATTTAATTATAAGATTTTATTATACAAAATTTTCTCATTTTTAATTTGGTTATTTATTCTTCTGCTTTAAATTATTTTCAATTTACTTATTCTAATAAAATGTCATTTGTGTAGGATTTCTTAATAAGTTATTTAATTAAATAATATTGTATCAAATAAGAATTTCTCGTTATAATATTTAATAAGGTTTTCTTAAGAAGCCATTTAATTATAAGAATTTATCATTATAATTAAATGACTTCTTAAAAAATCCTACACAAATAACATCTTACCGAAATAAGTAAATTGAGAATAATTTTAAAGAAAAAGGATAAATAAATAAACTAAAAATGGGAAATTTTTGTCTAGTAAAATTTTATAATTAAATAAAACTAAAATAACGTGCTTGCTTAATATGCAAGAAAGCTAATAATAATAGTTGGATTAGATTATATTTACGTGTGTCTCTCTGCCATACTGTAATTATAGGCTGCTACTTATTATCTTCTCTTATATGGCTACATTGGTAGGGATAAGGAAATTCTGGGGAGGGGTCTAGTCTTAGCCTTTCCCCGATGTCCAGCCATGCCTGGGGTTCACGAAACCCCTTGGAACTTGTGCGGCATCGGGAATACGGGGGCGAAGACTCTTCCCTCCCTTATTATCCAAATCCCTGCCAGTGGGGCCTCATAACATATATATATATATATATATATATACACACACACACACATAGATACCTTACTCCATGACTGATGAATGTGTTTGATACATGTATATATAATTGATATACATATTTGTATAGTTATAAGTGTGATAAGTTCAGTATCCCTAAACAAACCGGGTTCTTTTTTCCTTTTTCACCCTTCTCACTGCATGGCCACTTGGGTCAAGACACAGCCTTTGGCCCAATAGAAAAAATTCTTTTTTCAAAGAACATTGAGTCCACGAAGACGGAATTAAATAGCGGGTGTGCAGAAGACCCAGCCATAGGTGAAAATGGCCAAGTAGGGCTTGGTATGCCCCTAGCCTTCGCTTATCTTTTTATTTTGATTCATTTTCTTTTATCTGAGCCTTGTTGGTATTTGTAAAAAACTCATATTATATTGGTGGAATCTTTATGTTTATGAACTAGCCGTCTTCGGACAACGGTGCACATCTTTGTTTAGATGACTTTAGGTCCCCAAACGACTTTTAAATCGCGAGTGGTATGACATTTTTCTAAACCCGAGCAGACGATTAATAACATAATTTAGGCACAATTTTATAAATACTAATAAAGGGACGAAAAGGATTTATAAAAAGGGATTTCAATATTCACAAATATTATGACACTTTTATCTCAAATCCCCTTTTAAACAAAACTTACAAAGGTTTAAAAATTGAATTTTAAATTGGACTAAAGATTTGGTATTCAAAACAGGTTTAAAGAGATAAAAGGAGATTTTGGGCTGAGGCCCACTTAAATAAAAACTGGTTTAAAAAGTGAAATTTTCAGAAAAACTTAGAATTCTCTTTGGGCCAAGGCTGGACAGACTTTCTTGTTGTCATAAGGCAAATGTTATAATTTTGAGGTTAAATTCAAGACCAAGTCTTTAAGTTTATAATAATAAAATGCACACCTTCTTAAAAAAACAAATACGCTTCAAACAAAACATTCGTATATACAAGTTCTTAGATAAGGCGTTCCAAACGTATTAAACGGATCGACCCAAACCAAGTATGAGTTAAACATGGTCAAAATTATGTATAGAAGCATGGACAAAATTATGTATACTTAAACGTAACAATTTTCCATCTTGTCCTTATAAATAACATGTATAAAAGAATGACAAAATTTTTATACTCTCTTTACAAACAACATATACGATCCTTGTATATAAAAGGAAACTATTTACATCCGGATATTATAAATCCGAACTATAATACCCTGTATATAAAGGGGATATATTCAAACTCTTTTTTCTCAAAATGATATGCCAAAGAATGACAGATTTTTTAAATGCGGGAATAAACACTAAATAAACAATTCATGCAAATACTCATATATTGGAATTCGAAGGTCAACCATATAGTACGGATCCTTAATACTGGAGTGCTTAACACCTTCTCCAGGGGATCATCGAGAACCACCACGGAACTACAGATTACGAAGGATTTTTCTTTGTATTTGAATAAACCCTTCATGACTAGGTTTTGCACACACACCTAATTTCCTAAAAATTAGGTGGCGAATCTTTTAAAACAAAGTCCGAAAGAGAACCAACAAGTTTAAAGTAGCTTTCCGAGCGCTAACCCCGCCCGCGAAATGCAAATCGTAACAGGGTGTTAACCCAGTCAAATAGACCTCCGTTGGAAATTCGTAGACCACGAATGAGTTCGTAGTGTGTTTTTATGTGTGAATATGTGTCTAGTTTGTATCTGTGAGGTCTCGAGTGATTGTCAAATTTCGGGATTGAGTTAGTGAAAAACCAGGGGAATACTGGTGTCTGGTGTCTGCCGTAGCGGCACTAGATGCTCCATAGCGGACTCGCCACAGTGAGGGCCTGGTCCGCTATGGCGAGGGGGAGCGAATTGTGGTGAGTTTCCACAGCGGATGGTAGTCCGCTGTGGCGGACTCGTGATAGAGAATGTCTAACTGCTGGCGCGAGCCCACTATAGCGGACTTGTGACCGCTGTAGTGGATGACATGGACCAGAATTCTATTTATTGCCTAGTTAAAACCCTTCATTTCCTATCTCTTCATTTATTGTTCCTAAGCACCTTTGAGGCCATTTGAGGAGGTTTCAACTAGATTTCTCTTGAGGGTAAGTTTTCTAACCTAGATTTCATTAATTTACTTTCCTTAAGCATGAATCCTTATATACTCCATCCGTTTCAATTTATACGAACCCATTTGACTGGGCACGACATTTAAGAAAGAGGGAAGATTTTTGAAACTTGTGGTTCAAAATAAGCTTTGAAAATTTGTGTGGCTGTAAATCATTCATAAAGTGAATTTGTTTCCAAATTAGGAAAGAGGACATTCATTTTGGCACGGACTAAAAAGGAAATAGGTTCAAACAAATTGAAACAGAGGGAGTATATAACTTAAGAAGGAAGATAGGTTTTGATGTTCCTTTCATAATTTGAATTTTAGTCTTTCTAAATGAGATTTGTTGGTGGATTTGACTAATCTAAGCATGTAATTGGATGAATTGGTGACTAATAGGCTTGAATCTTCCATTTATGTTGATGGGTTGAAAGACTGAAAGTTTGAGTTTATACCTAAATTGGGGGTTTTGACTTGAATGGTGAAATTGATCTATTATTGAGTTAATTTAGCAATTGAAGAGTAGAATTGAACTTCCAAATCGTTGGGTTACCAATTTCATGCTTGAAATAACCGTCTTACCTTTTTGGGCCAGTTTTACCCCTTTTTCCATAGTTGATTTGGATTTGAGCGAAGTAGAGAAATATGGGTATCGTTGTTTCTTATTTCTAACTTACACTACAAAATAATGTGTAATTTGTGGAGGTTGAAAGTTGCAATTCGCGGGGGTTTTAGCCTCCACTAGTTGCTAGAAGAGGCTAAAACCCCCGCGAATTGCAACTTTCAACCTCCGTAAATTACCCCTTTTTTTGTTGTGTTAGAATTCGATGATGGATAGACTTTGAGTACTTGGAGGCTCTCCAGAAAGGCAAGGCGAAGATTTGATTGGTCGTGGCTTTTGCTCGGTTGCCAGGTAGGTTACGGCTTACCTTATAGTTATACTTCAGTTAGCAAAGCATATGTAGAGTTAGTGATTGTCGGAGAAAGCATGTTACACTTTTGGGTATGAAGTTGGGATGGATTACCTAGGTTGGTACTGTTGTTTGATTGTGGGCTTGTTTCCTTGTTGTGATCTATTGGCTTCTTGCCACGTATGTGATATTAGACTTGATACTTAGTCGTCTTATCATGATTGTGAAATGACCATTTCTCAGTTATTGGGTATTATCTTGGATAGAGGAAAGAACTTGACTTATTACTGATATCGAGGGATGTGTCTATGTGTGGCACGATTGATTTGATATGTTATCATTATTCATTGATATTATGCATTGTATTTATTCTCAGCTTTCATGATACTATGATATAAGCTGAGCTTGGTACTGTTATTTCATTGTGGCTTGTTGCCTTATTGTGATCTCTTTTGGCTTGTCGCCCCGATCGTGACACTAGACTTGATGCTTAGCTACCTTATCATGATTGTGAACTTATGTCTCTCATTTATTGGGTGTGGTATTATAAAGAGGAAGGATGTGATTTATTCGTGATATTGTGATATGTGTCCATGTGTGGCACGATTGGTATTGATAGATTCTCATTGGCATTAATATCATTCATGCATTCATACTCATATATTTGGATCGGGTTGCACGCCGCTATATATATATATTTGCGGGTCCCCCATGGGTCGTGACTATCGAAGCGTGTTTGTATTCTGCCTGGAGCGTGTATGTATCATTGCATTGCATATGCATTCATCATTATAATCTCATTTCACAACTATTGATCGGATTCGTGGGTTGTACTTGTGTTTGTGATTATTCTGAGGAATTATGGAAAACTTGGTAGACTTGTGTTTAGGTGCTTCACCATAGACTATGATTCGGCTGTTGATCTTCTATACTTACGATACTATTCTTGGACTGTGTTGATTAATACTTGATTGTGAGCATGTTTATCCTCCAGTCTCTTCCTTTATATATGTTAGCTAACTGTTGTCGGCCTATGATGCCTACTCAGTACATGTTTTTTGTACTGATGCTACCTTGCTACACTCCTTTTAGGTATAGAGTGTGACGGAGTTCTATTTTTGATCCTCGAGAGTGTTTCCCGAGACGGTGTTGTTGGAGACTTAGGGTGAGCTAGTGCCAGATTTGCAACCCGAGTTTCCATTTTTCATATACTTGTCATCTACTTCCAGACAGTATTCCTTTTGATGTTATGAGCCGTGCATGACAACATTCAGATAGTTCTTATTACATATTCAAATCTACATGCTTATTAGTAGCTCTTGTACTGACTTAGACCAGATGCCTTGGGTAAAAGATGTATTCCGCACTTATTCTCTTTTAGCTGATATTGAGATTTATTATTAATTTTATTTTTCTTACGCATTTATAGTTTGTATGTTGGGTAAGGGAAGGGTTTGCCTACCAATGTGGGAAATGGTAGGTACCCGCACGACTAAGCGATTTTTGGTCATGTCAAGTACTGTAGATCTCCATTATAAATTTATCAATTATTATAGAATAGATTTAAGTTATATGCACTGGCAGTGTAATAATTTTTTACATCATCAGTGTAATTTAATTTATTATAACCAGTTAGTACCATTTCGTTGTAAATTATATTAATCAATATTATTAAATAGAACTACCTACAATTACATTTTAAATGACCTGTTTGTGCATGATAGAAGTCAAATATATTAGTGTAGTTTAATTTATTATAACCGGCTAGTTATCATTTATTATAGATTTAATGTAATCAACTATTAAATAAAGTTACCTGCAATAACATTTTAAGTGACTCGCTAAGGTACGAATACGTCAATATAGTACATTATCGTGCAGTATAATTTATTATAACCGGTTAGTTATCATTTATTATAGATTATATTACTTAATAATTTTAAATAAAATTACCTGCAATTACTTTTTAAGTAATTAACTAGCTTGTGTATAGGATACGTCAAATATAATTAATTATTAATTATCAGTGTAATTTAATCAATTATAACCGATTAATTATCATTTATTATAAATTATGTTAATCAATGTTATTTAATAAAATTACCACTAATTTACATTTTATAACTTGCTTCTGCAGCCGATACATCAAATCTAGTTGTAGTAGGAAAGTGATGCGGAAATCTTAAAATATTTCAATCACAATTTGAGAAGACATTAAATAAATTCCTAATAATGTTCATTTTGGTGTACAATTGTACACATAAAAATAATCATTACGGACCTTAGTTATGTAATCCTATTCACAGTCAAAATGAGAAAACAATCTTTACTAGGAAAATAATCTATAGTATCAAATAACTTTCCAAATTTAATACCAAATCATTCCTATAAAATCCTAAACATTTTTGCTCAACATTGTAAAAATTCATCGTTCACTAGGTACTATGAAGAAGACTTTCTTCTACAATTTTGTTCCATCAAAAGCAGAAGAAGAAGCATGCAAAGATAGTAACACCCCATGGCTAGTGATTCGTCAGCTAGTAGAAATACGGGACATGGACTCCGCCCCGGTCATAGACCTACAGAATCTGTGGCAGATCAAGAAGGCCATCACACTTTACGAATCATTCGTCGGGAAGTTCGTACTGCCGTTTGCAGATATTTTCAAGCATGTTTTTCGGTACTGGACGTTGGACACGACCAAATTTGTAACGTCAGGGCAAAGGAAGAATGTGAATTTACGGGATGTTACTGAAGAGAACAACACTAAGGATTACCATTGTTATATTCAGATGCTGCCTAATGAGGACTATGTACTCGTGTGTTTCGATTTGTTCAAGGATCGTGGATTGGGCGTGGATGATGAGATTGGGCTGTGTTGGGATCCTAGGTCTTCAAATTTTAAATTCAAGTTAATTAAAAAGTGTGAAGTTTGAAGAAATCTTGTGATGATATCTGTTAAGAGATTGAAAGATTGTTATACTTATATTTAAAAGAATAGTGCTATTAAGCAATAATCTTATGTAGAATGTCATGTTACTCTCCATGTTTTGTTTTATGTGTCTTAGTTTGAAGTTTTGATGAAAGTAAAGAAGAATTTTGAATCTTGTAGTATTAAAAATGGTATATGGGTTGTTGATGTTAATAAGTTCCTAAATATAAAAAGTAACACTCGTTTGAAACAACGTAAAAATGAAAGTTTGCAAGGGTAATCTTTAATTGATGAAATCTTGTGATGGATTTGCATCAGTTTTCAAATTTTAATAACAGCATGTCAAGCACCATTCGACATAAATTGGGGAACTGTAAGTCTCTCATTTACTTAATCTTGGACGAAACAAGCTCACTGGAAGTGTTCCAAAAGTACTTGAACGTGTTACAAGCCTTCGTAATCTGGACCTGAACGGGAATGAGTTCGAAGGATCTTTTCCAAGAGTGATAAAAAACTTTCAAGATTTGGAGATTCTGAAATTGGCCGGCAATAGATTTGAAGGATACCAAAATTCATCGGTGAGCAACACAGCCTCCGTATCCTCGTGCTTGCAGCGAACGCTTCCAATGAACGTATCCCGGAAAGTATCCGGGCCGGAAGGGCTAATGAAGTTGGAAAATCTACAATAAATCAGTTTGTCCAGGAACAAATCTATCCGGTCCCATTCCTGAGAATCTTGAGGGGTTGAAAATGATGTCGAAAAGACAAAATGAGGCAACCATCTTAGGTTATGTTTACTTCTCAAGTACATTGGTGCTCAGCTAGAAATAGTCACCAAAGGACAAACACATAGGCTTGAGTTAGCGTATTCCTACAACACTGGATTCGACATCTCGAGCAATGGTATAATTCCTGAGACAATTGGCCTTTTAAGTGGACCCCGTTGCTGATTCTCTCACATAACAATCCTTTTGGAGTGATCCCAAAGACTATCGGCGAGATGATTTCACTCTCGTCGTTGGATCTCAGCTACAACCATTTCACAGGTGAAATTCCAGTGACATAGACATTGTTGGATTTTCTGCAGCATCTCAACTTGTCTTATACAGTAACAATTTGAGTGGAAATATTCCAAGAAATCCACATTTTGACACTTTGTATCAAGATGTAATAAAATATACTGGGAACATACTTATATATATATATATATATATATATTTTTTTTTTTTTAAATAATTATTTTTATTACATAGGGAGTAGGGGAAGGGGAAATGGGGAGGGGATTACAATGTGGGAATTCGAACCCTACTTTGACAATTGAGGATTGAGTCAACCAACTGAGCTACTAGATCCCTATTGGGAACATACTTATATGGTGCTCCTGATGAGATCAATTGCAGTAAATATGGACCCTCTATATTACTGCAACAATGAAGAACAGATATACTTTGCTACTATTATTGATAGCATGACTATGATATTAAGTTTATGATGATGCATGGTTATAATTGTTTTCTACACTGAGCATGAGCATGTAGTTGCAGTTCATAGTGCATACTTTGATGATGATGATGATCCGTGCATGAGGATAAAATGTTAAATACCAGCCCGATGCTCCATAAGAGTAAGACATTGGGTACGACTATCAATGCACCATAATGCTAAGACGTGGGGTTCAAATCTCGGCGCACTATGAAGGTAAGACACTGTGTTCGAGTCTGTCACTTTTCCTAGACGCTACGGTTACGAGCAGTGCGTTGGCATATGCATTGAGATTGGGAACTACGGGTGAATAGGTATATACTCTTTTTTTTTTTTTTCTAATCTTCTGGGAAAACGAAGTAGTATTCCGTACCACAGATATGTCTTTCTTTCCTTTTCTGGTACTCAGTTATTATGTTCATGTAGCAGAAAATAGGTTCATTTCAACTACTTTTGCTTTAACTAAATCCAATAAAGAAAAAGAAAAATCAAATGATGGCTGCTCTATTTAGTAAAATTGGTCACAAAGATTGTTGTCATTGCAAGTTCTATTTAGGGCCATCTCAACAAGATTGGAGGCCTCAGGCCAAACTTCATAGAGAGGCCCTAATTTTTTTTATTTTAAAAAAAAAAAAGAAAAGAGAGAGAGATCGTCATAAATATTTTTAGTTGTGTAGGAGTCTTGAGAATTTTCAAGTCGTTTGGTACGCAAACTAAGTTATCCCGGTATTATAGTCCTAAAATTATAATCTCCGGACTAGTTTATCTCAACTGGGATATGCGATAAAATAATACCAAGCTTGATCGGATAAATAAGATGGGTTATCCAAGATTAAGTTTGGATAAATTTTATACCTTGTTTGATTGAGATAAATTTTCCTTCACCAAAT
>NC_081353.1:56193272-56285543 GCF_029784015.1 Lycium ferocissimum | reverse complement strand
ATTATATAGTTCAATATTACACGGAAATATATATAAATATCTTAGCTCAAATCCACGATATTAACATATTTGCCCGAATCATCAGCATACCAATTTACATACACTTGCGTCATTTATAAGCAAATTTACACATACGTTCTTCGTTTATCAAAAATAGATTAAAGTGCCCACATATCCTATACCTCATTTACAAATTCAGCTTATTACCCAATTTCGGGGTAAACAAAATCTACATTCTACAATCATCTAGAAAAGCTTTTCCATTCCCCCAGCTATGCTGTCTACTCCCCTCCAGTACCTGTTCCTCCAATATAACAGCAGAAATACAGCAGAAATTTCCTGCTACAAAGCCCAAGAATATAACTCCAACAAAAAGGACATTTTCTTGATCATGTCTGTTGTCTGCTGTTTCGGTGATAGAGGGACCATGGTTGCTGTAGTTCATGCCATCAGGAGCACCACATAAGTGTTTGTTCCCAATATATTAGCAACATCTTGATAAAGAATGTCAAAAAGTGGATTGCTTGGAATACTTCCTCTGAAAATAAAAAAATAAAAAAAAAATCTAACAGTGTCAATGTCACTGGAATTTTCCCAGTTAATTGGTTGAAGTTGAGATCCAACAGCTCAAGTGAAATCATCTCTCCAATAGCTTTGGCATCACCCCAGTAAGATTGTCATGTGAGAGATTCAGCAGTGGGATTCCACTTAAAAGGCCAATTTTCTCAGGGATTTTACTAGTAAGAGCATTGCTTGAGACGTCGAGTCTGGTGTTGTAGGAATACACTGAATGAAGTCAATGTGTCTATCCTTTGGTGACTATTTCTAGCTGAGCACCAGTGAACTTGAGGGAGTAAAAATAACCTAAGATGGTTGCCTCAGTTTGTGTTTTCGTCATCATTTTTAAGCCACCAAGATTCTCAGGAATGGGACTGAGTAGATGGACAGGAAATCGTTTTCCAAATGTTCTAGACAAGGATTGAATGAACTCAAAAATAAGCACTGAAATCTTGTAAAGCTTGTCGGAAGTTGTATTGATAGTGAAGAGAAGATGTTGATCTATGAATACATGGCTAATGGGAGCTTGGACTCTATTGTTTTTGGTTTGTATCATTGCTGGAAATTTAAATATGCTTCTGACTTTAACCTATTCTTGTTCCTTAATTTTGTCTATCCCTTTAGACCAAATGAGATTTTCTGTTAGAGAATTGGACTAACTTAACTGTGATCAAACAAGGTGGACATAATTGGGCTGGTCAAAGTTCTTCCAGAATGTGTTGCTTGATGCTGGGCAGAACCCAAAGATTTCAAACTTTGGTTTGGCAAGAACCTTTCAAGAAGATCAGTGTAAGTTTAAACAGGCCACAAATTATATCAGTACATATTCATCTCGTCATATAATTTTATTAGCTGAAAATTTGCAGTGGCTATATGGCTCCAGAATATGTGCCGTATGGTCTATTTTCAGTAGAATCTGAAGTCTTCAGATTCGGCTTACCGTTGTTGGAGATAGTAAGCCAAAAGAAGAATCGATGCTTCCATCATCCACATCATCACCTTAGTCTATTTTTGCTTACCGTTGTTGGAGATAGTAAGCCAAAAGAAGAATCGATGCTTCCATCATCCACATCATCACCTTAGTTGATTCTTCGTTTGAGGACTCGTGCTCTATATTGGAGACATTGAGGTGCATTCATGTCGGTTTGTTATGTGTCCAGTATAGTCCACAAGACAGACCAAATATGTCAGCTGTGATTCTGATTTTAAATAGAGAGAGTACACTACCACAGCCAAAACAGCCTGGATTACTGTAATAATTTCAAGAAAAGGAAATATCCATTCCAAGAAGATGATGGTGGTGATGTTATAAGCAATATCTTTATATTGAAGGTATCATTATGAAATTTGGTTATGTGAAACAAAGGAAGACACAATACATTTTTGGACCCCGTTATCCATTCACAAGTTAAAGCATGCGGTATTGCTCACTCTGCTCCATTTTAGGTTACATTATTTGCTTTTTAGTCGTTCCAATAAATATGATACCTTTATATATTGAAGAACAAATTAACTTTAAACTTCATTTTACGTTTATTAAGATGATTTATTGCCACATAAATATTTGTGACTTATTTTAAACCACAATTTTCAAAAGTCTATCTTCCTTGTGCACAATCAATTGGGCCTTATTATTTATCCTATATATTATATTTGTATGGTGGCGCGCTGTTCTACATGAATTCACACTAGAATGATATCATACCCAAGCCGTACAATTAGGACCTCGACATGATTTTTTTTTGTGTATCATATTCGAGGTTATGTTCTTTTTCGATCTTTTTCGGATTTCTTCTCATTTTCTTGGCACTTAAGGTACATAAGGTATTTGGCCCCTAAATGGGAGTGCAGTTTTAGATCCTTGGGGAATTCCTTTTCTTAATATCCTTACTCACTTTCATCTGACGTTGTCGTAACTTGGGCTCACCATGATATACTCGTGGGGAAGAGAAAATAAATTATACGATCACATAAAATAAGACAGAAGGATTAGTTAGTCAAATATAATACATTACTCGTGTAATGTAGTTTATTATAACTAGTTATATATCACCTTTTTAGATGAAGTTAGTCAATACTATTAAATAAAATTACCGGCAATTACATTTTAAGCGACCTGTTTGTGTACAAGATACATCAAATATCGTACATCTAATTTAATTTATTATAACCGGTTTGTTATCATTTATTATAGATTATATTAATCAATAATATTAAATAAACATGCAATTACAATTTAAGTGACCTGTTAAGTTTGTGCACGGGATACGTCAAATATAGTACATCATCATTGTAACTTAATTTATTATAATTGGGTAGTAATAATCTAATGTAGATTATATTAATCAATACTATTAAATAGAATTTACATGCGATTACATTTTAAGTGACCAGTTTGTGCACAATATAAGCCAAATATATTAGTGCAGTTTAATTTAGTATAACTGGTTAGTTATCATTTATTATAGATTGTATTGATCTAAATAAAATTACCCGCAATTAATCTGGTTAGCTATCCCTTTGTTCGCGCGGTGAAACATTTCTTTTCGTATATGTAGGTAAAAAACTGTAAATATTGAAATAAAAGATAGCTTATATAATGTAACTTTTGAAAGAAGGCTAATCAATCTGGAAAAAGATCTAACTTCTAACTTTAGATTCAGTTCAAAGGCAAGGTGTTACACCTCGAAAATTTTCGTGTCGTTTGCGTCGTAAGTAAATCAATGTGAGCTTCGAGTGGTCATGGAACTCTTATAAGGTTAAGCAAGACCTTTAACAAGTGCTAAGCAAGTGTCTAAAGGTTCCGGGATCGAGCAATCGAAGGAATTAAATTTGTTGAAATTTTGGAAAAACTTGGCAGAATTCCGGATAGAATTTTTGGGTCCAACTTAGAGAGGCATATCTCCTAGAATACGAGGAGTTATGAAATGCATAACCTATGGAAATTGAAGTTCAGCGAGTCTTCTTTCCAATGCAACAGACAGATTGCAATTTGGAGAAGTATAGAGGAAATTATGAGCCGTCGAAAATCGACGGAACCGTCTTTGTACATTGATGGAACCGTCGAAGTAAGGTGGTGGAACTTTTCTATTTTTATTTAAGTCGGTTCCCTTTCATTTTATATCATTTTCCACACTATTCCAGACCTAAGTTCACCTCCAAACACCTCTTCTAAGCCCTTCCTCCATCTAGCTTGGAAATCCATTAGAATTGAGGCGAAATCACACTCGAGAAGCTTGTAAATACACCGTAATTCACTTCTTCCTCCTCGTATTGGGTTGAATAATTGGTGCAAATGGGTACAAGTTGAATTAGGGGCTGATCAAGTGGAATTAAGGTAAGATTCCCTTTCTTTCATGGTGCATTGAGATTAATTCATGTTAGAATGGCGGATTAGCTCGTATTAGGCAGAATTGGAAGAGAAGGATTGTATATACTAGTGTGGGTGTTATGTTAGAGTTGAATTGAAGTTGTATCAAGTTGAACTAGTTTGGTTGTTGTTGTTGGATATTGTATGAACTTGGAAACGTAGTAGAAACAGAGGAAATGCTACCCAAATTTCCGTAATAGGAATTACCCTTTGATATGCAACTCATATACTTTGATATACAAACATGATAGGTTATAACCAAGAGAATATCTTTCAATATAGGCTAGGGGAAGGAGCGAGCATCGGAATAAGGATTCGTTCAAGGTAAAGGCTCGACAAGTAAGGTATGTAAGGTGTTTGTTTCCCTCTTTCTTTGGCACGAATCCAACTAGAACATGAACACGAGCATTCCATAACAATTCACTCCATTCCTATGCTTTGTATTTCAAATCTTAATGCCTTAATTGTTTGATTGATTCTTGAAATATTGTCATTTTTATCATCATTAAGTTATTTCTTTGGATTCAATATGAATTCCATAATTCATTCGAGAGAGTTCTTGACCTTATGTCACTGCGAAGGCCCAATGTCGGTTCATTGACTCCTCGTATATATATATATATATATATATATATATATATTTTACTACACCGCGCAACGTTATAGTCGGTCGGGCGCACACCACTGCAGTGGGCATGTAATGATGATATCCCAGACGCGGGATGATGATGATATGATGATGACACGATGATGATACTACTATATGTATATACTTGTATATGATTAAACTCATGCATTGCATATTGTACGCTCTCAGATGGCTCAGGTTACTTCTATCTTTTTATATTTATGTCTTACTTATGTTATTGTTTCCTGCCTTACATACTCAGTACTTTTATCCGTACTAACGTCCCATCCTACAGGACGTTGCATTTCGTGCTGCAGGTTCTGACAGACAGAGCGGAGGACCTCTTCAATAGGATTGGCAGCTCAGCGGCGTCAGCAAGTTCCACTCCCCCGCACTTGCTCTTTTGGTATATGCTATGTTCATATATTATGTATATGTATCTTATGGATACAACAGTGAGGTATGTAGATGTTATGTCTGCCCTTGTCGGCCTTGTTTTGGGTTTTGATATTCTCTTGATAGCCTTGCCGGCTTTATGTCACTTGTGATGATGTAGTGGCCTTGTCGGCTCGCTTATATGTGTGTGTGTGTGTGTGTATATATATATGTTTGATTATTACATATTTCTGTATTTGGGCCTTTTCTGCGTGCAGGTGTCCTTCGAGTCATATTATATGATAATCATGGTAACTGTTATGCCTAGTGGTATCCAGCCTATAGGTCAGTGCCCGTCATGCCCCTCTCGGGGTATGACACAAGGCAAACAATATAATACCTTCAGTGTTAGGAAAGGATAAAATTGAACATAGCTTTGCATTCAGTGTGTGGTATTAACTTGATTGTTCAATCTACTGAAGGCACTGCTATGTTTGGTGGGAAGTTCACATTGTTTGTTACTGAATACAACAACAAATACAAGGCTAGAGGAATGCTTATTGAGGATGCACATGATCAGAACCTGTCTTACAAGTGCACTACTTCACATTCTACATGATGCATTATTATCAGTGGTTCATATGATCTCGTTTATTTATATACATGCTAGGTGATTGCAGATTCTCACAGACACTGCATAAGGAAATTATCATAACCAAGAATGCCTGAAGAATTCTTCAAGAGACTTTGATCCATTCCACTTGTGAGACTTGAAGGTGTGAAAAATGGATACAAGTCAAGGCCCTTGGAAAGTAGTTTTTCTCTTATAGTGTTGTTAGGATTTTGTGTAATCTTAGCATTAGTTTCACTTTCTGTCTTTTCTTTTTCCCTTTCTTTTGTGTTTGATTGTACAGATTGCCTTTTTATTAATAAAGTACCACTAGCTTTTGCGGTTTTGAGCTTAAAATAAAAAAGGTTTTAAGGAGTACTACTAAAAATAAAAAGGTAAAGCAAAACTAAAATTTCTTCGACTTCATCTTATATGTATTAATAACCATAAAAATAAAATCATATTCTATTCAATTTTAGTTGTATATTCAAAAATAGGATTTAATTTTATTGACGTAATCTGTTAATACTAAAACCAAACCTTCTAGCATGCAAATATAATGGAAATGAAATAAATTCTCACACCCCAGTCTCGACTGTGATAGACTACATTCTACATACAACTACTATAATCCTATAACGGGTGCACAAGACATAGTAAAGTCCGACAATCTGTTACATGAACTATACAGTTAAGTCTAACAATATGTAAACATGAACTGTATGATGCTCTGTATGTATAACTGAAAGTAAAACCTGTACACAACTGAACCTGACCACAGACGTCTATGAAGCCTCTAGGATAACTGAAACTGTACAACTGACATGCCGTCGGGACAAGGCCCCGACCTACCCATAAGTTGTATATACACAAACACTGGATTGGGTAACTCCGAATGATATGGAGCTTACCACACTACATGGTACTCGACAATCTACTGAGGGGGTCTCTCCAGCTGCCCATCTGAACCTGCGGGCATGAACACAGCGTCCTCAGGCAAAGGGACGTCAGTACGAAATAATGTACCAAGTCTGTAAGGCGACTGAAACTAATACTGAAATGAAATATAAGATAACTGAACATGAACTGAAGAGTCAATAAAGAATCAGGTTGCGCTTTCCTGCCTCTGACATCTAATGACTAGTAACACGACATCAAACTACTTAACTTCGTATAAGGCTTCTAGACATGCATTATTAGCTCCGTAGGCACTCAATGTAGCCCCGTAGGCATTCTGCATGTATAATTATAGCCCTGAAGGCAAGCGCGCACCTATATAGCCCGGAAGGCAAACTTTGTATAGCCCCGAAGGAATCTGTATGGCCAATAGCCCCGTAGGCAACTGTATATGCATAGCCTCAAAGGCACAGCTGTATATGTATAATCTCGCAAGCAACTGTATATTTATATCCTCGAAGGCAATCTGTACCTGAATAGCCCCGTAGGCGATGATATAACTACTTACATTCAACTATCAAACTTGCTATCGTCTCAACTGTATAGCTAAACATGACTAACTACAACTCATTCCCGACAAGGGAGAACTACTAGAATAGGGTCATCGTAACCCGATTGCGATCTCTACAATTAGATAAGGGAATCATGCCAAAAGCAAGGAAAAGGAAGAACCTTCACATACCTCGATTCGATCTTCGAATGACTACAATGAGTCCATTCTTTCAATATATACTCAACCTTAATTTCTCATATGAGCTTGTAGTTGGTCATAGATGAGGAATTGTACTTAAGTCGCCTTCATAAAAGCTTCCTGTCACCTTACTTCACCATAAAGTAATCCCATTGCTAGGATCCAGAAGAAACTGATGTTATAATCATGAAATCAATGGAGGAAGGAAGCTATATTTGATCTTGGATGAACTTGCTTTGGGAAAAAAATGAGATAAATTGAATAAGATAAAACTTTTGCAAGTGAAGTCTTTGAAACTTGTTGGTTAGAAAAAATAGAAAGAAGGAAATTTTTTTTTTGTATACATACAAAAGTGCACCTATATTATAAAATGATTAGCTAAAATGATGATCAAACTACAAGGTAGCACTTTCACTTAATATTTCAGCACTCTTTAAGCATGATGATAGAAAAATATCTCTCTTCTCTCTCCATACAAAACCGTAAAATAGAGTAAACCCTAGTGTCATGATGGTGGCCAGCGGCCAGCCACCATTGGTGGTTAGTCATGATATTGCTTCTTTATCTCAATTTCCTCCATTAAATCCCTCATCCACGACAAATCCTTCTATAGTAGAGAACACAAGTAGAACCCTAGACAAAACCCTAACATACACCAATTTTGTTAACATGCAGCCGCTAGATTTGTCCATGCACATGTCTAAAGTTGATGTTCAACCCATAGAGATCAAGCCTGTAGTGACAAAAGATGGAAAGAAAGTGGTTACTTGGATAGAGGATGAAGTATTACGTATGAATTCCATTGAAGAACTTGATTATGCAGTGGTGGGAAAGTTCTCTCATGGCTGGCCTGAACTTGAAGAATTGAGAGTTCAAATTGCTAAACAATGTGGAATTAAAGGAGATTGCAGGATTGGTTTGTTTAGGCATCGTCATATTTAGATGCGATTGGAGAGACTGGAAGATTTTATCACTATGACATCTAAAGGCGTTCATAACATTCATTCCAAGGATGGATATTATTATCCAATGAGGCCTCTGATTTATGATCCATCTTTTAAAGTTGAAGAAGAAACTACGAAAGCTATGGCTTGGATTTCATTCCCATATCTATTACCTACTTTCTTTGTTAGGGATTCTTTGTTCTCATTGGCATCTGATGTAGGTAAACCTCTACAATTGGACATGGCTACTATCAATAAAATAAGACCTAGTTGTGCTAGGGTTAAGGTTCTAGTTTACTTAGTGGAGGAACTCCCTGATTCTGTAACTATGGAGATTGTAGACAAGGAGAATAAGAAGATTAGGGATGTGGATGTTCATATTCAATATGATGTTCTACCAAAGTATTGTAAAAAGTGTAAATTACAAGGTCATAATGAGGAGGGTTGTAGAATATTGCATCCTGAATTAAGAAGTAGTCACCTTTGGTGAGAATGAAAGTAAAAAGCGACTAAATGGAGAGGTTATCCTGAAGACTAATGGGAGTGCATGGAATAAGGTTAAGCATGATAAATAGTTAACAAGGGGAAAGATGTTTGGGAATCTTTGTTAAATTTAATCCTTTCAAAGATAATAGAGTAGTAACATAGGAGAAAAGTCCAATGAAGACCAATGATACTGATAAGGAAAGATTGGAATTAGTAGTTGCTATGCAAAACAAATTTGTTGTTCTGTTCAATGAAAAAGATATGACTGAAAGAGAAACCACAGAAAATGGTGTAAAAGCTGATGATCTGATGGAGAAAGTAGAGGAGAGGGTTATTGAAGACAACACAGTTGATGTTCAGGATTGTGGTGATCAAGTTATAGTAAGTGCTTGTAATACTAACATGTTGAGTTCTCATGAAGAAGATAAAGTTATGATGGATATCTTTGGGAAATACAGATTCATCTGAAGGTGGAAAAGTTTTATCCCCTTCTAAATGGGGTAATTGAGTGGAAAATGAACTAGAGGATGGTAAAGTTGAAGAAAGGGACTTGTCTGAGGAGGTTATCCAGAAGGAGAGTGATTTGGTGGATCAAGATGCTGATATAGTGGTTTCTACTCAACAGAATCTAGATGCAGATCAATCACAGGAGAAGGTTGATTCATCAGTACAATGGTATCTTTCAAAATCTATAGATGGTCAGTAGGTGGAGTCTACAGAAGGGGTTGAATCTAGTCAAAGTGGTGGGAAGGTGTTTTCAATAAAAAAGAGTTCTCCTATGAAGAATTTACATGACTTTGTTTCACACAAACTTGTTAATGGTCACAGTAATCTATTGAAGGAAGACATTGATGATAATGCGATTAAAAATGGAGAAGAACCAGGTCATGAGCCTGTTCTTGATGTGGAGATTGCAGATTTTTCAAAGAAGGAAGTGGAAAAGGAAGCAGTTGTCAATGAGGAGGAACAAGGCAGCACTGGAAAGGGAAATAAAAAATCAGTTGGTGTTTCTGCAAAATTAGTCACTAATAAGGGTCAGAAGAAGAGTGGCAAGATATTGTACCAACGGAAAACAGCGACTACGGGGTGGTGCCAAAGAGATCTACATTTAAAGCCTATTGTAAATGATGATAAAGTCATTGATTTGGAATATCAGGTCAGTGAGGATACAAAAGGCTTTTCAAAGAGTTCAAATGCTTCATCGACATCATATGTTCTTCCTAGTGGCACTGATGGAACCATTCCAGCATGTTAGACACTTGCAGTATTACAGGAGAAGACTGAGAATGAATCTGGCTGGAGTTAATTGTAATGAAAGATCTAGTTTTTTGTAACAGATAATATAGAGGTGGAGGTTCTTTCAGATAGTGAGCAACAAATTTCTCTAAAGTTGGTCTTTAATGATACTGGTAAAAGTTTGGTTACTACTTTAGCTTATGCCAAATGTAGTGACGTGGAGAGACTGCATCTATGGGATATCATTTATAGTTTGGCAGATGGTATGTCACTTACTTGGATGATTGGAGGAGACTTCAATGTGGTGTTGGATGATGAAGAAAAAATAGGAGGGATACCTGTTCTTGCTCAAGATATTGAAGATTTTTCTTTTTGAATCAACTCTTGTGAATTGGAGGAAATTCAGTTCAAGGGCAGCCCTTTCACTTGATGGAATGGTAGAGCCTCTAATGACTGTATTTTTGAAAGATTAGATAGGATGTTGGTGAATGTAGAGTTACAAAACTGGTTTACTCATTTGGAGACGGAGCACTTGGCTACAATAGGTTCTGACCATGCTCCATTATTACGTTCTTATGGGGAAGCTACTTAGAATCAACACAGACCTTTCAAATTTCTCAAGTTTTAGGTGGAACGTGAGTCTTTCTTGGGCACAGTTGAGCAGAATTGGCCTACCTAGATGCACGAAGATCCTTTTATCAGTTTCAAGTTGAAGTTGAAGCATATGAAAGGGATGCTATCTCAATGGAGTAGATCTAGTTATGGGGATCTCTTCAAGAAACTGATCATTAGAGAGGAAATTGTTAGAATTGAGGAAAACTTGTTTGAATAATGTCCTAGTAGTGGGAATAAAAGTGTGAATAGAAGTGTGCTTCAAGAATCCCAAGCTGAACACAAAAAGTACTTACACTTTGAGGAGGAATATTGGAGACAAAAGTCTAGGATTGACTGGTTTATGGAAGGTAATAGAAACACTAGATTTTTTCATTAGGAGGAAAAGGCTACAAATTCAGAGGAGACAAGATCTTGATGGTAACTGGTTAGACAATGAAGAGGAAATGGCAAATAAAGCGATAAAGTTAAATCCAAAAACGTAGTTTACTCAGGAGGATATGAGACATACAAATGAGGATGTTCTACAACATATTCCATGTAAGTTGGATCAGAAGAGTAATGAAATGTTATGTAAGGTTCCTTCAAATGAGAAAGTGAAAGCAGCTGTGTTCAACCTCAGTGGTTCTAGTGCCAGTGGACTAGATGGCTTCTCAGGCTTTTTCTATCGGGTTTGTTGGTCTATTGTAGAAGCAGATGTGCTTAGGATGGTAATTGTATTTTTCCAAGGTGATACTCCTCCAAAGTCAATCACTCATACTAATGTAGTGCTGATCTCTAAGAAAGAGATGGTTCAAAGTTACTCAGATTTAAGACCAATAAGTCTGAGTAACTTTATCAATAAAGTCTTATCCAGAGTATGCATGACAAGTTAGAGAAGGTCCTTCCTACTCTAATCTCTCCTCATCAGGCTGGTTTTATGAAGGGTAGGAGTATAATTGAAAATGTGTTGCTCACACAAGATATTGTCACAGATATTAGGAAGAGGGGTAAACCTGATAATGTGATCTTAAAGCTAGATATGGCAAAGGCATATGATAGAGTTTCCTGGAGTTTTTTGATTTTTTGACAAAAGTCCTAAATCAGATGGGATTTTCAGGAATACTCATTGATAGGATGTGGAGACTGATAGCAAATGTTATATCCTGAATTTTGTATGACGGGATGATTCGAGCTAACTATGATACGTTAAGGACAAGATTATTCTGGGATACGAAATAAAGATTTTAACCACGATTTATTTCAAGACATGAGTTGCCCGTGAATTCATTAGTATGAGATATTATGGAATTTGGGATTAAAAGTGGGTTATGGAAAGCTAGCTATCTCATGAAAAATTTGGGGACCAAAAGTTAATTTTTGGAAGTTGAAATTTCATGAAAAATAAGGCCATGTGGCCGGCCACATGAGGTGTGGGCCATGGCCACATGGATGCATATTATATGTAGCATTAAGATGATTAATTCATCACATTTTCACCATTTCTCAACCTTAGAAGAATCAAGAAACTTGGAGAGAAAACTTGAAGGGCCATTCGGCCAAGAACAAGGAAGAGCAAGCTCAAGAAAAAGTGAAAAAAAATAATTTTCTCTAGCAATTCTACTCCTTAGAAGGTGTATAACAACGTGGTGGAGTCGTTGGAGTGGTAAAAACAAGCGTTGGTTCTAGCCGCAACTCGTAGCCAACTTGAAGAATTAAGTGGAAGAGGTATGATTCAATCTTATTTTTCATATGTTATGGATGAGTTGTGTATGTTGTGAAGTGTGGAAATGAATGAAATTAATGAAAATATGGAAATTGAAGTGTAGCCGTGTGTGTATGTGTGTTGGCCGTGTAGTGTGTGTTGTGTAGAAGTGGAGAGTTAATTGAATTTAGTATGTTTGTGTGTTGTTGTAATGTGTAGAAAATGAATGAAACTCATGAGATTATGTATGTTGATGTTGGGCCGTGACTAGGGCTGTTTGGTATGCAAGAAATGAATTAATGTTATCTAGTATTTTGTTTGTCGTCGTTATGAATTCGATGATGAAAAATGAAGGTTAATAATCCAAGTTGAAGTTAAAAACCGTGTGGGCTGATTTGAAGCTTAATGTGATCTTATTATAGTTTCTTGAATTTGTGAGGATAATGTTGTTAATGTGTGGATTGTCGATATAGTTTATGAATTTGGAAGGAAGAAATGTGTTGTTGTGGTTCCTATGGAAATTAGAAAGTTTCGGGTGATGTAGTAAGTTGGTTCGGCCATTTGGAATGTTGTGCGAATTGTTTAAAGTGTGTTTGAATGTTGTTAGAATGGTTGTTGGTAATATTGTTGATGAATTGGCCGAGTTGAATTCTCGGGGTGGATGTATTTACAGGAGAGGTGCTGCCCAATTTTCTGTGGAATTGAGAAATAGTTTGGAATTGAATTCCTAAATGCTTATAGCTAATGATTGATACTTATTGACGTTGTGTAGACCTTGGGAGCCGAGGCCTGAGTTTGGATTAGCTTAAGGAGCGGCCAAGGTATGTAGAGCTTACCTTTCTTTCTTTGGCATGTCTTAGAGTAATAAGCTATGACACGATTCTTGAGGTAATTCCACTCTGGTGATCCGAGCATGTCCGTGATTCTTATTTTTCTCTTGATAACCGTATTCTTAGTGAAGACGAATTATGGTTCTTATGTCTTTGTATGACTAAATTTTAAAAGTTGCATAAAAGTTTTGTCTTCAAAACAATTTTGTTCCTAAACGGATCTGAAACTACGAACGTCCGTAACTTTCAAAAACGGGCTCGGATCGCTCCGAAACGCTCATAGGAGGTTCCATAATGTATAACATCCCCGACTTTCATAGGCGGGCTCGAATTTGGTTTAACGCCTATCCGTGGGCCCCCGAGACTTTTCCATGCTTAGACCTAACGATTTTCTGAAAAAGACTTAGTGTGATTATTGTTTTAACCCCCAAGTATGACTACTTACGTATTTAACGAGTCTGAAATGAGAATTGTTATGTCTATAATTCCGATACGAAGTTATGATTTTTAAGGTTTGGTTTGATATGCGCCCGAGTGGCATTCGGAAGAAACGTGATTGGACTATTGTCCTAATTTGAAATTAATGATTTGTTTTGATTAGTTTATTAAGTCTATGTAAATGTTTACATTGCATATGGTTATAAATATTTAAAATTGCATATAATTCCCACGATTCTGCTTGTGCACATTATTGTTACTTCCTTCGCCGAGTCCCGGGCCGGTTGTCATCGTGCGCGCAATCCGAAGTATGATGAGCTTCCGAAGTATGATGAGTTTCTGATATGATATGATATGTTTCCAAAGTATGATGAGTTTTGATATATGATATGATACGAAGTATGATGAGTTCTGAATTATGATGTGATTCGAAGGATGTGTTCGGAGATATGCAAAAACTTCCGAAGTATGATGAGTTGTGGCGCCCAAGGCAGGAGGGGCGCCCACGTTCCGTCCGCCGGGTCCCATTATGGACCACAGATGATATATGTTTCTGATATGCATGATTTATGTTCAGAAGTAAGTATCCTGACATTCTGATTAATAAACATGTTTTCTGTAACTCGCATATGATTTCTGATAATTGACACGCATATGATGATCTTACTTACCGAGTCCCTCACTAGAGGGCCGGGACACATTTTATGTGCATGCGATATACGGTGGTGACATGCATGACTTGTGTCCAGGAGTAAGCATTCTGGCATTCTGATCAGTATTCGTGAGGAGCTTTGATATTCTGATTATTATGCTTAATTTCTGTACTCCCTATGCAAAACTGGTATTTCAGAGGCAGGCATTTTGGCACTCTAGTTTTTATGTTCACTTCCCGTACCCTTTACTTCGGTTATGATTCTGTTTACTGTCTTTCCTGCTTTACATACTCGGTACATATTCCGTGCGACCCCCCCTTTCTTCGGGCCGCGATTCATGCCGCGCGGTACGGAGTAGACGTTACGGTGACTCGTCGGACCTAGGGCATCCATTCTACAGCATTTGGAGAGCTCCCTTGATCCGGAGCCTACACTTTTGGGTACAGATGTTTCTGTTATTTATATATATATGTTTGTCCATGGGTACGGCGGGGCCTGTCCCATCATATGGTTCTGTTATGACCCTTAGAGGTCTGTAGACATATACGTGTGGGTTGTGGGCGAGTTCTGTACAGTTGTACCTGTATGGTTTGGGTTTTTATGTTTTGATAGCCTTACCGGCTTACGTCCGTTATGTATATATGTATATATGTTTATATATATCTGCGGCAGCTTTAGGCGACTTATTACTTTCCTGTATGCCTAAGTCGCGTGTATGTTGACTATGATTAATACGTGTGTACGAGTGCCCAGCTCGGGCACTAGTCACGGCCTATGGGGTTGGGTCGTTACAGCAAACAACTGGTATTCAATTTTGTTTAATAGCAAAGCTACAAGTTTCTTTCATTCTACAAGGGGTGTCAAACAAGGTGATCCTTTGTCACCAGCTTTGTTTATTTTGACATCAGAAGAGATATCAAGGGCATTAAACTCATTGTATGACAACAGTTTGTATGTGGGGTATGGCTTGCCTAAATGGAGTGCCAACATTAATCATCTAGTATATGCAGATGATACCATAATATTTGCATCTGCTAAGAGAAATTCTTTACAAATGATCATGGACATTCTCAAAGATTATGAAGCAATATCTGGTCAACTGATCAATATTGAAAAAAGTGCCTTCTACATGTATCATAAGGTGGTAGATAGAGTGATGCAGGATGTGCAGCAGGTGACAGGTTTCACAAAGGGACAATTCCCTTTCAAGTATTTAGGATGTCCCATTTTTCATCCTAGAAAGAAGAAAGTCTACTACCAAGATCTCATCAAGAAAGTGAAGGATAAATTGCAGAGTTGGAAGGGTAAATTCTTTGTCATTTGGTGGTAAAGCTGTGTTGATAGGGAATGTTCTACAAAGTGTACCAGTGTATGTGCTATCTCTTTGTAGTACCTACTAAATGCGCCTTAAATGAGCTCCATAGGATCTTTACAAGGTTTTTTTGGAGTAATAATAAAGAGGATAAAAGCAAACAGCGGGTATCATAGAAGAAGATCTGCATGCCTAAAGCTGAAGGTGGACTAGGATTTTTGTCCTTGTTTGATATTTCTAAAGCTTTTTTTGCTAAGCTATGATGGACATTTAGGACCTCAAATTCTTTATGGTCTACCTTTCTGTGAAACAAATATTGTAAGAAGCTGAAACCAACAAGGGTACAATGGAAGGGAGGTTCACAGGTATGAAAAAAGATGTTTGAAGCTAGGGATCAAATGGATCACTTAATTTGGTGGGAACCTAGAAATGTGTTCATGTGATGTCTGGAAAGATAACTGGAATAGATTGGGTCCTCTAAGGGAATTCTCAACTCCATATCACAATATAGAAGAGGTGGCTGAACTCATGAACTCAGAGGGTTGGGAATTCCAAAAAATGAATGCAGTGTTACCAGACCAGGTGGTGGATCATGTTAAATATAAACTGAGCATAATGGGGCAATCAATAGATGCAGATGTACCATGGTGGATTTTAACTAAGTCTAGCAAATTGACAGTGAGTAGTGCATTGAACGTAATGAGACAGCAGGAGCAAGAGTCATTAAGCTATCAAAGAATATGGAGTAAAGGTGTGCCCTTCAAAATTTCATTTTTTTTATGGAGGATGTGGAAAGCTATACTCCCAGTGGATGATGCACTCAAAAGGATGGATATTTCCATTGTATCAAGATGCATATGCTATCTAAATTCACAGTCAGAGAAGACATTCCAACATATTTTCTTGACTGGTAATTGTGTAGCAGAAGTATGGCAATACTATACCACGTCAGCAGGTATCATTGGCCCTCTAATACAGTTACATCAAGCAGTGGTAAAATGGTGGAATACAAAGTGTGCAGTCAAGTTGAAACTAGTTTTTGAAGCAATTCAATCATTTATCTACTGGCAGTTGTGGAAGAGAAGAAATGCACTCATGAATGGAGCAAATATGAGTAAGAGTAAAGTCATTTACTGCATTAATCAGAACATTCATAACTTGATAAGCAGTCTATATCCATGGTTGAAGAATGTCCCACATGATTGGCCTCAGATGGTACAGTTATTAGAAGGACTTAATCCTAGAGTAGGAGGTCAAATGGTACAACGGAGATATCCAAGTGCAGGGTGGCATAAGTGTAATACTGATGGTGCATCAAGGGGTAATCCAGGCCAAAGGTTGACTGCTTTTTGCATTAGATATGAAAGAGGTGATTTGGTTTATGCAGCTGCTAGAAGAATAGCTAACACAACAAATATATGTGCAGAAGCAGTTGCAATTCATGTTGGTCTACAATATTGTGTTAATAATCAAATGTTACCTGTGATCATGGAAACTGACTCTCTAGCTATGGTAAACATCATTCAAGGAGACTGAGAAACTTCTTGGAAAGTGAGTATGGAGGTGCAAAAGATTAAAAAGTGGAGAAAGAGAGGACAAGTCCAGTTTGTCCATGTCCTGAGGGAGGGAAATACAGTAGCAGATTTTTTAGCTAACAGTGTGTTCAATTGTGCAGGTACATTACAAGTTAATAACTTTCAGGAACACACACCTACAGGGAAGAGATTCCTAAATATGGATAAATCTATAATGCCTAATTTCAGATTCAAAACATACAAGGAAAGGGAACCAGATTGAAGAAGGATTTTTGCACTTTAGTTCAAGATCACTACTCATCATCAGATTGTAATATGTCTAGTAACTACTAAGACTGGCCTAGCTAGATAGTGGTATTAGCAGTTCTACCGCTCATTCTTCTAGCAGGTTTGGATTAGGAGTATACCTCAGCCCTATTATGATCAATATAGGTAGTGAAATGGATTCAACTTGTCTACACAGGATTATGGACAGCAGCAGATTGCCTATGCAGCTTTACTCTTGTTTGAATTATCGTGGGGTCTGATAACATAGCACCTGGTGAGAGCTTTGAGGTGTCTGATAGTGTTATTATCCCAAAACAAGAGAAATTGTAACATGCCTCCAGTTTGCAGCACTTTGATCCTATTTTCAGTGTCTTTAACTTAGAGTAGTTTCTTTTCTTTTTAGTTTGTTTGCTTTGTTCTTATTTTTTCCTATTTGTGTAAATACTTTGATTTTGGAATAAAACACCACTAGCAATCAGCTAGGTATTTTTTTTTTTTTGTTAAAAAAAAGAGATCAAACTACAATGTTGATGTACATTATTTTATTTGGTTGAAATCTAAAAGGAGAAATTCTCCAAATGGAAACCATATTACAGCCACCATTTTATGCCAAAATGACAAGGAAATAAAAATAGAAACTTTAGAGATGTTTTTCCCCTTGGCACGTGTAAGCCCCCATGATTAGTCATATTAACTTATCACCAAATCAAGCCACACACTCTTATATGCATGTAATTAAATGCATTGTTGCCACTTGTTCAAAACAGAGGGACCATATCCACATATTAATAATCCAATCAATCTCGAGTAATTTTTTAATCTTAATTCACTGAAATATTAGCATTGTTGCCACTTGTTCATAACAGATGGGCCATGTCCACATATTATTAATCCCATCAATCTCGAGTAATTTCTTAATCTCAATTCACTGAAATATTAGCATTGTTGCCACTTGTTCATAATAGATGGGCCATGTCCACATATTAATAATCCAATCAATCTCGAGTAATTTCTTAATCTCAATTCACTGAAATATTACACACAACATATTTTATTAAATACTAATTTTTCCAACCCAATATCAAGAGTACAAAATTTTGTATCATTAATTCTCAAAATGGGAAAAGATAATTTTCTTATGAGAGTAATTTTTACTCGTATAATAAATAAAAGCTTATGTATAAACTTCCTCGTGTCATGGATATAATTTAAAACATATCGGAAAAATAGTAATAATAGTAACAACATAAAATCATACTCCCTCTGGATCAAAGAAAGTGTCCACTTAGCCATTTTTTCTTGGGTAAAAAAAAGCGTCCGCTTGTTTTTCCAGATTTGCATTTATTAAGTGTAATATGATCAAATCTCAATGCTAAGTGTAATATGATCAAATCTCAATGCTTATTTAATTAGGGGTAGTTTAGTCAAATTACCTATTTTTGTCTAGGAGTTAGTATTTTCTTAAGGGGGGTGCAAATGGCTAAGTGGACTCTTTTTTTTATCCGAAGGGAGTACTTATCAATTTTTTACTAAAAAGTTTCACTTAAAAGAAAGTATATGCCAAATCAAAACAATATATAGCAGTACTAAGATTATTCAAACTTACGCTTTCTAACAGAAATAATCAGCTTGTTTAGTGGACGATTCTTTTTAATGGTTTCTATTCATTGATAGTTTATCACATCTTCAATAACCACCTAAAAACAAAGACAAACAAAGAAAAATAATTAATTATGTAGCTAAAACAATAAACAAATTAAAGAGGAAACTTATGTTATGTCACGCCCCAAATTTGGAGAGACGTGGCCGGCACCCGGTGTCACACTCGGCCCAAGCGTATCACTCTGTAACTGTAACTCTAGAGGGGTAACCCTGAACTTAGGCCGACGAGGTCTACCTGCAAGCAGACAATACCAACCACGGCCGACAAGGCCACATCCTGAATATATATATATATATATATATATATATATATATATATATATATATATATATATATATATATATATATATATATTCTACATATATGACTATGCAAGCCGATGAGGCCGCTATGAACGTCTACAACGTAACACTACCAAAATGAACATGTACAAGGGGGCCGATAAGGTCACAATACTGACATACAAACATAAAGGACTTATCTGCAAGCTTCTAGAGATTATAAAGTTGTATCATGGTTAGGACAGCGCCCGGCCTACCCATTATGTCTACATACACAAAAGAGACTCCCAAGTCTAGAACTAGAAACTCCGAATAAGTGGAGTTTACCAATCAGCTGATGTCTAGTCCTGTCTACTGGGGAGGTCTATCCGGCTATCTGTTAGAACCTGCAGGCATAAATGCAGCGCCCTCGATAAAAGAGACGTCAGTACAAAATAATGTACTGAGTATGTAAGGCAATAGAGTAACTAAAAGCTGAAACTGAACCGAAAAGTAGAGTAATCTGGAGGCCAAAGAATGCCCTGGAATATACTCACCTGATCCAACTCAACACAACGTAATATAATAATTTCATAGCTAGCGGTCACATATAGGGCTCAGTGTATCTCTCACTGACCAAGTGGTTAGGCAACTGTAAAATTTCACTGACTGTAAGGCCAAGAAAATATGAAATCTCCTTTGACCATAGGCCAGGCAATATGTTACACCCCGTGTTTTTATACGTTAAGTTTCCTCGTGAGTTGGTTTCTGTAGATTCAGATAGCGAAGTGACCTTCGAGGTCATATGGGATTAGACATGTCTATATTAAGTGTATAAGAGTATAAGATCATGTTTAGTAGGTATTGGAAGGTTCCGAGATCAAGCGAATCGAAGAAATTAAGTTTGTCGAAACTTTGGAAAAATTTGGCAGAATTCTGTACAGGATTTTTGATCCAAATTTGCGGAGGTATGTCTTCTATCATGTGAGGAGTTATGAAATGCATAACGTATGTAAATTCAAGTTAAGAGAGTTTTCTTTCCAATGCAACTGACAGATCGCAAATCCGAGAAGTACATAGAAAAATATAGCCCTTACAAGAAAAAATGATTTCAAGTACGAACCATATTTCCTGATGCAGAAAGTGAAATTTCCAGGCTGAGAATTACGGCCAAGAAATACGGAATGCAGCCCGTACTTTTTGGTCGTATTTTTATGTCGACTGCAGTTCTTTTTTTAATATATAATTTGTATACCCTTCATTTTATATTATTTTCTCCACTTTCCCTGATCTCTAACCCTCTTGAAAGCTCTCTCCAACATATATATCAAACCCCTAAGAAAACACAAGGATTAAAAGAGAAGATTAAGTGTTTAAAGGGTCTAAAGTGATCATGGAAGCTTGTTGCTCTTCTTGGTAAGGGTTTTGGAGGATATTTCAAGGTGAAGAACTCTTGAAATTGATGTATTCTTGAGTTCTTAAGGTAAGATTCTATCTTAACTTCATGTTTATGAGTTTATATAATGGATATGCTAGGTTTGGAGGGAAAGTAGTTGGAAGAAAGTTTCAAATACGAATTTGAGTTTATGTTGAGATGTGATCTAGCTTGAGTGATATTGTAAATGTGCTTTTAAGCTAAAACCTTACTGTAAGGATAGCGGTTGGTGTTGTGATTGTATTGAGGATGTTATACTTGATATAATTGGAAGAAGAAGGGGTATAACTGTTGTATACAAAGCATATTGGACTATTTTGATATAAATCTTGAGTTGAGTAGTGATATGGAATTAAAGAGACTTATACAAGGTTGTTGTTATGTTGTTGACTGTTAGGTGAGCGGTAGAGACTAAGGAGATTGGAAAATTAGCCGACAGTTTCATTGTGGGATTTTTGTTGACGACTTGAGGTATGTTAAGGCTAACTTTCCTTCTTTTGGCATGATACTTATGAACGAAACGTAAACGTAACGCTACTCCATAATGACTCTATTCCTAGTAGCTAGGGATGTCCCATATTGATTCATGTTCTAGAATGTTATTCTCAGTAAGTCCTTCTTCAGATTTAGTATGATTCATATAGTCGCTTGTTGATAGAAATGTTATGTCATAATAATGTTCGGAGGTGTAACGACCTTACATCACTCCGACAGATTCAGGATGTACTCTTGTCATATTTATGCATTGCATTTTATATGTTTATATACAGACCTATGACCCTACAGACCTATGACCCCTCAGGCATTATATACGCGTATATTATGTATTATATATGGGGTACGGGGATGGTGACGGCATTATATACGTACTACCACCTGATTAGCTAGTCAAATGATGATGTTAATGATGCCCACCGAGGCCGATATGATCCGTTGGGATGCCCACGGAAGCTTGACACATGTTATATACGATATGATTTGTTCGTACTGATGACACTTTTTTGGGGGCGCTGTGTTTCATGCCCGCAGGTTCAGGTAGACAGATCGATGATCCGTTCCTGTAGGCTACTATTCAGCTGATATTGCGGCACTCCTCTTGTTCTGGAGTTCTTTGTTGTATTTTTGGTACGTTATACTTTTATGTACATACGGGTATGGTGGGGCCCTGTCCCGACCTTATTATGTCATATACTCTAGTAGAGGCATGTAGACAGTCATGGTATAGTTAGACGATATGTGGCCTCCTTGGCCTATATTTTTCTTTGTATAGTATTCCATGATGGCCTTTTCGGCTTGCATAGTTTTGTCCAACATAGTTGTATGGTATGTCTTTTTGGGCTCATCCATTTTATAACATATTTCTTTTATGATTTAGCAGATTTTCATTCGATGAACCTCGAGGTCCACTCTTATTTACAATTATAATATGAAAGCATGTTTAGCAGTACTCGACAGGTAGGGCGTGGGTGCCTGTCATGGCCTTCTGGTTTGGGTCGAGACAAAATAGTATCGTCTTACAACTTAAGTGGCCAGGCAATGACATCTCTCACTGACCATGAGGCCAGGTAATAATAATATCTTACTGCCCAAGTGGCCAGGCATAGAAAATATATGTATATGACATTGGATATCATATATGTACTAAAATGCATAGAAGCACTTAAATGTCTCTCTATATCTTCTAGTAGCAAGGAAAGATATGGAGAGGATAGGAATCCCTCGGAAGATACGATATAACCACTCGGGAAGCGGTAACATCACTAAGGACAAGATATCTACGATATGTTTTCCCTTCTTAGAAGTTGTCAAACTTTTACTAATTCTGGAATCATGCCAATGAAAGAAAGAGATAGACATTACATACCTCTTGTTGTCTATACGAACTCAACAATGAAACTTATCGCGAATAGCACTTCAACCTATAATAATGGTAATATGTCTGTCAGCTCGGTGAATACTAGTATACGTTGTATATTGAATGATAACTCATTTTTATAAAGAATCGGGAAGCATTTTCCCTACTTTATACACATCCACAACTCAATCACAAGATCAACAACATTAATAACAAGTCACAACTCAAGAACATATCCAAATCAGTCCAATATGCACTTATATACAATATTGCTATACATTCTTCCTCTCTACATCCATGGAGTACAACAAAAATAGCAACAACAATTAGTACACCAATTCCTCATGTCAATCCAGCCACTTTAACAACATTAGAACAGCCATCAAGAATAGTCCACACTCCAACAACAACAAGAGCATGACATAGGGTACATCTTTTATATTTTCTTATCAAACAAGTTGTCTAAAGATTATACAAGCTCAAATACATCTAGAAGGGATGAAATCTTACCTTAACCAAGTAGGAACAACTCCAACTTCAGATTATTTCACCAAAAAGAAAGCTCCAATCTTCCACACAAGAAGAACAAATCAATATCAATAAGGTTCCTTAGCTTCTTGGTGTGTTAATACACTTGATTCACCTTAGATTTGCTTCAATTTAGAATGAGGACTAGGGAAGAGGGTTTGAGAGCTTATAGGAGCTGTGTTAGGATGAAAATGACTTAACAACGAAAAGCCACGAAAAATATACAACAAGAAAAACTTAAGCCGACTTGGATCTACGTTAGGGTCTGCGTCAAAGATGGCCATCTGCGGAAGCAAATCCCAACGCTTTTCCATGTAGAGAATTCCTAGAATTCTCAGCTCAAATACGGCCTCGTTCTGTGATGCATGTTAGCACAAAACCCTCCCTCAGTATACCAAACTTTGACAAAATATCTTCTCTTCGATTCGTTTAACCTCTAATCCTTCCAACGCTTACTAAACATGATCTTACACTCTTGTATACTTAATATTAACATGACTAATACCTTATAACCTCAAAGATAGTCCCACTCTCTAAGTCTACATCGATTAACTCACAATGTAACTCAACGCACGAAGGTACCACGCGTAACATCCTTCCCCATCAGAAACATTCATCCTCGAATGTTAAACTCTAAGAGGTCTATAGAAATTTCAACAAAGTCTCCCCTGTAATCGTACTATGACCAACCTATCACGTAGCCAAAAATACAATACAAGTGCCACACAGGGCCACAAAAAACAACAGGAAATTCTGGCCTCACATGACCAATGAATGTAACTATCCACATGATACTCACTTAAGTGCGATGGTGCCTCAGTCTGAATCTCTTCTGTGATCTGGAACGGGTGCGGTTATCTAGACTTCATATCTTTCTCGGCTTCCCTAGTCATCTCCTCAACATTGTTGCTCCTCTAGAGAACTTTTACTGAAGCCACATCCTTAGTTCTTAATATACGAACCTGACAATCTAGGATGGCAACTGGGACCTCCATATATGACAAATCTTCTATGATCTGGATGTCATCTACTGGTACTACTCGGGAAAAATCTCCAGTATACTTCCGAAGTATGGATACATGAAATACCGGATGCACTAACTCCCAATTTGAAGGTAGATCTAACTCGTAGGCCACCTGGCCTACTCCAAAAACAACCCTATACAGTCCAATATATCTAGGGCTATACTTTCTGATAAGAAATGATATATTTTTATGGCATGACAAACCCTAAGGAACCAAATAAAATTAGGTTCACCTGTCTGAACTTGGTTAACCTTATGATATCTCATATATTGCTATTCTAACATGCTCCTTAAAGGATCAGATGCCTGCAGGATTTTCTCATATATGAGAGACCAGATATGTTGATTCACAAGGACCAAATGAGATCAGGTCTCCAGCCTGCTCAGCTAACGGCGTAGCTGTAGGGCTACAGATAGTGTAGCCAGTACTTATAACTTGTTCGAAAAATAGATGAGAGACTAGGTTACTCCAAATAAAGGTCATAGTCACTGAAGCGTTGAAAGTCCCAATCCACAGCTGTAAAGTATGCTGTTGAAAAGTACAATGTAATTGTATAGCAACTCCTCAGTAAGACCGATTGATTAGCTGTCCAAATTTCATGAGTGGTCACCTCTACTCTCTCTCTCTCTCTCTCTCTCTCTCTCCCTTGCTTATAAATACATCATCTTCCAAGAGAAGAATCATTCTTTCACAATCCAAAATTGCTCCATCCTAAGTGCAAGTATCCATCTTTGAATGTGTTCCTCAAGAACAGAGCCTCAGTAACCTGAAGGACCAGATCCATAATTGAAGATGCTTTAGGTCTTTAGGGTTGAGTCGTTGTTCTTTTGTGCTTATACTTTAAACCTACTCTTCCATAAAATGAATTTGATTTTAGGTGTTTTGAAGTCTCAAAGGTTGCTTGTTGGAAGTGTGTTCTGTTAAGCCCTTGAGTGGTACACTAGGCTAGAGTTAGCTTAGTTGTATTAGTGTATGAGTGGCTAGTGTTAGTCACTGTGGTGAATTCTCAAAAGGTTCCTTTGAGTGGTACGCTATTCTAGAGTTAGTCTACGCGTATTAGTTGAATTCTCAAAGGTATTTTGTTGGAAGAGTGTCTTCACAAGAACCTTGAATGGTACACTAGGCTAGAGTTAGTCTAGGTGTACTAGTGTGCTTGGCTAGGAGTAGTCAAGTGTGAGGGTTGCATAAGTGTTATTGTATGGGTGAGGGGCTGTGGGAGTTAACTTCTAGCTTGCAGTAGAGTTGTAACCTGAGTTTGCTCGGTTAGTGGAGTTGAAATCCAACTGGGGTAGGTCGTAGTTTTTAATTCCTTGAGCAAGGATTTTTCCACGTAAAAAATCTTGTGTTGATTCTCATATTGCACTGCATAAGGGAACTGGTATATAATCGGGTCCCTCCATAATGTGTTTGGTGGATGCATAGCCTCTAATAATTGGTATCAGAGCAGGTTCTTTCTAAAAGCTTAACACCTAGAAAGGAACTCCATTACGAATATTTCACCAAATCTGGAGAAAAGAGAATCTATTATACGACCACCAAGATCCAACAGAGAATATCGTGGATAATGGAAGGGGAGAAGGAATAACTTTTCATGGATAAGGATCTAAGCTACAGGACATCATTTGTGATGGACCTTATGTTCCTATGAAAAGTTGCGGGGCTGGATCTGGGACTGGTCAAAAGATTGAGAAGAAGCCAAGAGTTGACCGACCCAGTTTCCAGAAAAGGAAGAAGGTGCTACCTGCATGGATAAAAAGAAGCTTAAACTCACTTGTTCTATCATTGTATGAGACCCAAGATACCTTGGGTTCCTAGATCAAATGAGTGAATCTAGTTGCAGGCTTGAGTGAGAAGAGGTACCCAAAAAGTTACCTAAAAGGAGACTGCTTGAAGTATATAACTGAGAGAATAGATGATTTCCCTCATTCAAGGACTTTCAAGTAGGAGTGTGTTATTTTGAAATGACGCTGAACAGGAAGCACTTTGGAAGAAATCGATAGGAGATAGGTTTGATTGAGCTCAACTTGTTGCCTTTCCTCAAACTTCCTCATGCTTAGCTATGTTAAGAGGAAAGGTTCAATGTTAAAAGGTGTTTTTTGGTGGCATCTAATTCACTCTTGAACCGTTACAGGTACACACGTGTGGCAGGGTCCGGATAGCACAAGCATAATTGATATTGTACATCTTAGGTTTCTTGCCTCGTCTTCAAAATTGTCAAGGGACATGGTCCCTATGACTCAAGTTAGTAGTCTCTTCAGTGCTTAATATGTCTCAAACTGTCTAGAATGCCACGTCATTAATACTCTCCCACTTCCTATTCCAAATTAAGCCCTTTAAATGACCGTCCATCCTGAACCTCTTCGTACTTCAAAAGAAAACCTTTCCTTCTTCAGATCTTACCAATTTTTTTTTACCATATCTTAAATCTGAATTTTCCTTCCGCACTCGCCAGAATGTAAAGCCCATCGTATCACTACTAGATCCCACAAATAGTCTGACTCTGGTAAGCCTCACTTCCATCGATCATTCTAGAATAAATAAAGGACTCTATGGGCCCTGTGTAGACCTTCTCCTTGATGACTCTAAATGAGGGGGAGTGAAACATATCTAATATCACGAAAAGTGGAACTAAAATTGTTAAGGGGTTTGTAGAGGCCTTAAACGTAAAAGAAAGTGGGGAGAAATTCAGAAGGATCTGATGACTAAACTGATGAAGGGGGAAACCTATTAGGGAAGAAATGGATTAATCTGATGACTAAACTGACTAAGACCACTATATTTTTTATATGCTTAACCTAATCTGGGAAATTACTCTGATTTTTGCAATGATCTTAAAACTTATTGTTACTGTTGTTGCTTATTTTGTGTTGCCCTAATGGCCATTAGTTAATGCTACTGAACTTCTTTTTGTCTTGTACTATTTTTATTACTCTTTCCAAAGATGACAAAAGGGGGAAGAAAACAAAGAGGTGGGAAAGAGAGGAAGAATGAGGGAGAGCAGTATATAAATAAAGTCTCTAAGTTTATCATCATCAAAAAGGGAAAAAATGACTATATGTTTTGATAATTGTCAAACTTGGTAAAACTAGAGAGAGTAACCCGGCCCTCAATATGGCCTCTCTATACATCTCACAGTCTCAAGAAACTAATCGATATCTATGGGAGAGACATGTGTGAAAGATAAGGGGAACGGTGAAAAAGGGAAAGAGGACTGCAAGAAGGGGAACGGTGAAAAAAAGAAAGACGACTGCAAGCTGGGCGAGTGAAGGCCTGACTCGTAGGGGGAACAGGTGGGAATCTAGTTCTCAGGGGGAACTCTGTCTATGATTTTATCATCATTAAAAGGGAGAAATTGATATTTCATGACATGTTTTGATAATTTGACAAACCTTACTCAAAGAACCAGAATACTACTATGTATCTCGAGGTTTGAGTCTCAGAGGGACAAATGAGGTATCTGGGTAAGGGATCTGGTCCTTAGGGGGGAATACAAGGGATGTCACTTTGTCATCATCAAAAAAGGGAAATTGATAAGAAATGGTGCGTTTTGATGACATGATAAACCTTAAGGAACCAGATACAATTAGGTTCACCTGTCTGAACTTGGTACATCTTATGATATCTCATATGCTACTATTCTAACATGATCCATGAAGGATCAGATGCCTGTAGGATTCGCTCATATATGAGAGACCAGACATGTTGATTAAGAAGGACCAGATAGGATCAGTTTTCCAGCCTGCTCAGCCAACGACACAGCTATAGAGCTACAGACAGTGTAGCCAGTACTTATAACTTGTTCGAAGAACAGATGAGGGACCAGGTTACTCCAGATAAAGGTCTTGGTCACCGAAGTGGTGACATTCCAAATCCACAACTGTAAAATGTGCTGCTGAAAAGTACAATGCAGCTGTACATCGACTTACCTCAGCAAGGCCGATAGATTAACGTTCTAGATTTCATAAGTCCTCTACTCTTTCTCTCTCCCCTTGCATATAAAGATATCATCTTCCAAGAGAAGGCTCATTCTTGCACAATCCGAAATTGCTCTATCCTAAGTGCAAGTATCCACCTTTCAAGGTGTTCCGCTAGAACAGAGCCTCAACAACACGAAGGACCTGATCCAAAATTGAAGATGCTTTAGGTCCTTAGGTTTTTGTGTTTTTGTTCTTTTGTGCTTAAACTGTAAACCTACTCTTCTATAAAAAGAAGTTGATTGTAGGTGTTTTGAAGTCTCAAAGGCTATTTGTTGGAACTGTGTTTCCTCAAGCCTTTGAGTGGTACACTAGGCTAGAGTTAGCTTAGTTGTATTAGTGTATGAGTGGCTAGTGTTAGTCATTGTGGTGAATTCTCAAAAGGTGCCTTTGAGTGGTACGCTAGGCTAGAGTTAGTCTAGGTGTATTAGTTGAATTCTCAAAGGTTGCTTGTTGGAAGAGTGTCTTCACAAGAACTTTAAGTGGTACGTTAGGCTAGAGTTAGTCTAGGTGTGTTAGTGTGCTTGGCTAGGGGTAGTCAAGTGTGAGGGTTGCATAAGCATTATTGTAAGGGTGAGGGATTATGGGAGTTAGAGTTGGCGATCTACACTTTCTCCCATACAAAGCTTCATATGGAGCCATTTGAATCTTTGGAGTGATAACTATTATTATATGCAAATTCAATAAGTGACAAATGATCACCCTAATTACCTCCGAAATCTAGTACACATGCTCGCAACATATCTTCAAAGGTCTGAATGGTGCGCTCAAGTTGCCCATCAGTCTGTGGATGAATGGCTGTGCTAAGTCTCACCTGAGTTCCCAAAACTTCTTGAAAGGACTTCCAGAAATTAGCCATAAATTGGGTTCCTCTATCAGTAATAATGGATATTGGAACTCCATGAAGCCGCACTATCTCTTTGAGACACAGCTTTGCATAATCTTCTGCTAAGTACGTAGTTCTGACTAGCAGGAAATGAGCTGACTTTGTAAGTCTATCAACAATTACCCATATAGAGTAATACTTACGCTGAGAACAAGGCAAGCCCACAATAAAATCCATATTAATCACTTCCCGTTTTCGGGTTGGAATTTCCATAGCTTGCAACAATCCACCGGGCTTTTGATGCTCAATTTTCACCTGTTGACAATTAGGACATTAAGCTACAAACTCTGCTATATCTTTCTTCATTCCGTCCCACCAATATATGGATTTAAGATCATGGTACATCTTTGTCGCTCCTAGATGAACAGAATAACGGGAATAATGGGCTTCCTCCAAAATCTGTTGACGTAGCCCCACAACATTAGGAACACATAATCTGCCTCGATATCTAAGAACTCCATCTGTAGAAATCCCAAATGGTGATTTTTCTTTCTGAGAAAATGTATCTCGGTGATTTTTCTTTCTGAGAAAATGTATCTCTGAAATAAATTAACTTAGAGTCCTCATATTGGTGCTTCTTTGCCTCCACAACTAAGGATGAAATAGTTGGGCCATGGATAGCAACCCCCATACTGCCCGAGTCCATGATGCGAACACCTAAGCTTTCTAGCTGTTGAAGCTCGCGGGCCAATTCCCTTTTCTCGGGCTGAATATCACATAGGCTGCCCATGAATTTGCGACTAATAGCATCAGCTACCACGTTCGCCTTTCTAGGATGATATGGAATACTCACATCATAATCTTTAAACCGCTCTAACCATCGCCTGTGCCGTAGATTTTACTCCTGCTGTGTGAAGATATATTAGAGACTCTTGTGATCTGTATAACTATCGACATGAACACCATATAAATAATGTCTCCACAACTTTAGCGCATGAACAACTACAGCTAACTCAAGATCATGGATCGGGTAGTTTTTCTCGTGTTTCCGTAACTGCCTTAAAGCATAGGCAATGACCTTACCGTGTTGTATCAGCACACAGCCCAACCCTATATCGGAGGCATCACAGTACACAACATAACCTTTTGATCCTTTTGGAAGTGTCAAGACTAGGGCTGAAGTTAATCTATCCTTCAGTACCTGAAAACTACGTTCACAAGCATCGGTCCATTGAAATTTCGTTGATTTTTTAGTTAGCTTCGTCAATGGTGCAGACATAGAAGAAAACGCTTCTATAAACCTTCTGTAATAACCTGCCAACCCCAGAAAACTGCGAACCTCCGTAGGAGTTGTAGGCCTTGGACAAGTCTTCACAACTTCAATCTTCTGAGTATCTACTCGAATACCATCAGCTGAAATGATATGCCCCAGAAAAGCCACAGAGTTTAACCAGAACTCACATATTGAAAATTTGGCATATAATTCCCGACTCCAAAGAGTTCTAAGGACAGTACGTAAATGATCTGCGTGCTCTGCCTTCGATCGGGAATATACCAGAATATCATCGATGAACACAATCACTATTAGATCTAGGAAAGGCGTGAACACATTATTCATCAAATTCATAAATACTATCGGGGCGTTAGTCAACCCAAACGACATTACCCGAAATTCATAATGACCATATCTAGTTCGAAAAGTTGTCTTCGAAATGTCCTCTTCCTTAACTCTTATTGATGGTATCCCGATCGCAAGTCTATCTTTGAAAACCATCTGGAACCTTGCAACTGATCGTATAAATCATCGATCCTTGAAAGCGGGTATTTATTCTTTATTGTCACCTTGTTCAACTGCCTATAGTCGATACACATTCGCAAGGAGCCATCTTTCTTTCTTACGAACAATACAGGTGCTCCCCATGGCGATGAACTGGGCCTAATAAATCCCTTCTCGAGCAAATATTTCAATTGCCCCTTTACCTCTTTCAATTCTACAGGAGCCATTCTGTAAGGAGGAATAGATATAGGTTTGGTATCCGGTAATACATCAATAGTAAAATCAATCTCCCATTCTGGTGGGGGACCTAGAAATTCATCTGGAAATACATCCGGAAATTCATTTACAATCGGAACAGATTGAAGAGTTGGCGGCTTTGCTTCGGTATCATGAACCCAAACTAAATGATAAATATAGCCCTTAGGAATCATCTTCCTCACTTTAAGATAGAAAATAAACCTACCTCTCGGGGACGCTGTATTTCCTTTCCATTCTAACACGGGTTTTCTCCGGAATTAAAATCGAACCACTTTTGTTCTACAATCAACATTGGCATAATAGGCGGCTAACCAATCCATGCCTATAATAACGTCAAAATCTAACATTTTCAGCTCAATCAAATCAGCTACCGTATGACGATCACACACCACAACCACGCATTTTCTATATACCTGTCTAGCTATTACCGGGTCACCAACATGAGTAGACACCTCAAAAGATTTGATTGGCTCGGGCTTCGCCCTAATACGATCAACAATATGAGTAATATACGATAAAGTAGAACACGGATCAATCAATGCATAAACATCACAAGAGGATACCGATAATATGCCTGTGACCACATCAGGAGATGACTCAAGATCTTGCTGCTCGGCTAATGCATTAATACGGGGCTCAGGGCCACTCGAACTGGTTGCTCCTCCTCTGCCCTTGCCAAGGCTCCTCGGGCGCCTGCGAACCTTTCCCTAAAGGGAGTGCGGATGATGAGGAGCCGGCTGTTGATCCTGTGGGCTGGACTCTACCTCTGTCACCCATCGATGGACAATCACGTATCACATGCCCAATCTGACTACAGGCATAACAAGCATTTGAACCTCGGTGACACTGACCCGCATGTAACCTACCACACTGGCTGCATCGTGGTACAGGTGGTCTTCTTTGACTGGGATCGCCTCTATACTGGGAACCCAAAAATCTAGAGCTCTGACCCGGTCTAGAATAAATAGGGCAGTCAAATCTCCTACCCGCAAATCGAGGAGGCACACTAGTTACGGATAGACCCGAATACCTAGAATACTGCTGCCTCTGACCCCCTCTATACTCACTGCTAGCACCTGCAAATCTGGCCCTCTTACTATGCCCTCTATCAATATCACGCTCACCCCTGTGCGGCTGCTGCTCTTCCAAATTCTGAGCATGGGCCTGAATACGAGAGATATCCATCCCTTCCTGGAGTGAAGCTGTCAAACAATCCTTGATCAAATGTGGCCCCAAGCCACTCACAAATCAGTGGACACGGTCCCCCATGTCGGCTACCATAGCTGAAGCATATCTAGCCAAAGAATTAAATCGAAGACTATACTCTCGGGCAATCATACTTGCTTGTCTAAGATCTAAAAATTTATCAGCTCGGGCCCGTCGGACCTCGAGAGGCAAATAATGGCAGATGAAGGCATCGACGAACTCTTGCCATACCGGGGGAGGTGCATTTTCCCCTCTCGAAGATATCCAATTGTCATACCAAAGAACGGCCACATCCCGTAATTTATAGGAGTCTAATTCCACTGACTTAGTATCAGAAGCATGTATTATCCTCAACGTCCTCGACATCTCATCTATAAAACCTTGCAGATCTTCATCCGATTTCGACCCAAAAATTTTTGAAGGATTCAAGCTAATAAAATCGCAGGCTCTTGCACTGACCGCTTTATCACCTTGACCCGAACCCTGTCGCTGAGCTTGGGTGGCAACTAACTAGGTCAACAATTGAGTAACCTCAGTCATATGTTGGCCTGAGGCACCTGGTAGAGGGACTAGAGGTACTGGAGCTGGAGCTGAAACCCCTTCATGCTCCTCTGAGATAAGTGGAGTGTGAGAGGCCCAAGATGGAACCTCATTATGGGACTCACCCTTCTCTATATTTGCCGGTGGTTCCGTTCGATCCGCTTCCCGTCGTTGTTTTGCCCTTTCCGGGCAAAGTTGTTCGCCTTCCTCTTCATAGGCATTGCTGAAATCACAACACACGATTAGGAAAAAAAAAGCCATGGATCTATCGTACGATCTAAGAAGAAGAAAGAAGGTCCATCGTTCCTAAATGTCCCGCAGCCTCTTGTTTATAAGTGTGGCGCACTTCATACCCATAAACAAGACTCTACTGGATACGGCTCGTAGACACACCATAAGACGAACTGCTCTGATATCACTTCTGTCACAACCCAACTAGAGGGCCATGACAGGTACCCGGAGCTAGCCTACCGAGCACCAGCTATCATGATCATTTCAAACTATCCTGGAGGACCATATCGCTAACTCTCCACTAGCACAACGAAACGAATGTGCTTCTCAAAATAGAACTCATAATATGACAACCTTCAATTTCCACCTTAGACATATATATATATAATATATATATATATATATATATATATATATATATATATATATAAGAGAGAGAGAGAGAGAGAGAGACACACACACACAAGCACACAAGGCTACGAAAATGATATACAAAAATGTACATTAGAGAGACCATGAGACTTCTAACTATTCACACACACACACACACACACACACACACACACACACACACACACACACATATATATATATAAGGAGTATACTAATAACTGAAACTCCAAAGTAGTGGAGTGCTCCCGTGTCTTCGCTGATAAAGCTCCTACAGGCCTGGATCATCTCCCTGTCTACCTGCGGGCATGAACGCAGCGTCCACGAAAGAAAGGACGTTAGTATGAAATGTACTGAGTATGTAAGGGATGAACAATAACGTAATAAAGCAATAAGGAAACATAAGAGAAAGAGATAACACATATATAAAACTGCCCCTTAAGGCGAAAACCATGCATGCTAACTACTACTTATAAAAATAGCATAAACATATACATAATCATCATTAGTCCGCGTCCTAGGTAATCATCTCACGCCACCCACTAGTGGTGTTTGCCCGGCCAAATATCATTATCCATAAGCCGCCCACCGAAATGGTGTTTGCCCGGCCAAATAGGCACGGTGTTATCATACATATACATATAGCATGCATGATAGCCTAGTCAAAAGCTACAACTCTATCGGAGTGACGTACGGTCGGTAACCAACGATTATATTATAGAGCAATCATCATCGCTCGGTCTCACCTTGAGGGAAAACGCATCATAAGGTGAGATCAACAACAAGGAATACAATCAATAATCATGACAACTCAATAACATCATGGGAACAATAAGAACCTCAAGCTTTGGCATTTCTAGAAATGAAACTATCATCATTATCACCATCACTATCTTGTTTCCTTTTGAAATAACAATAACATAAATGAGGTCAATTACAACGAATATAATCCAAGTCAATAGAGTAAGCCTCAACCATAACATAGGAACATCTAGCTCCTCGGCCTCGGTTTCGCTAAACATGGATTCACCATAAAAATCTTGAGAACAATGGATTTCTAGCCATTTAGGAATAAGGGTACTATAGATAGCATATGTGGAATCACAACATAAGAATCATGCCTTTGAAAGAAAGGGTTAGCCTTACATACCTTTTTGTTTTCTTAACGACTAAACGTTTTCCTCCAAAGCTCGCAAACTCTACATTCAAGAGAATTCGCACTAGAGTTATGTTATTGAAAATACGCTTAAGTTCAAACTAGAGCAACTAAGGGCTAACGAAATTTGAGCAGCATTTTCCCTATTTCATCAACTTGGAGTCAGTCCTTGTGGAACCTTCTTTGACACTTATATAAAAACTTCATTAACCATCCAAGTGGCTTTATATCTCTCCTTCAAGATGATGCTAGACAATGCATAGCTCAAATGATATGAAATTTCCCAAAACATGGCTCAACCTTATCTTCCTTCGACGAACTGGTTTCTTCCGCCTCAAATGTCTTTGGAATATTAATTAGAATCATCAATTATCCTTATTCAACTTATGGGGACTTCATGTATACCCCAGACTTACCTCTGTCTATTCGTAATATGAATAACGCGAGATTTCCAAGGTGTAACATTTAATCTTCAGTTCCTTTCTTTATTTATGTTATCTGACTATTGTCAGCCTATGATACCTACCACTATATAATTTTGTGTTGTTACTACCTTGCTGTGTTCTTTTATGGGTGCAGAGTTCGTGACAGGCTCTACTTCTACCCCTCGCGAGTGATCCCGAGTCCCTACTTTCGAGTGTCTAGGGTGAGCATCTGACGAGCCACTATTTGGAGACTCATTTATCTCTCACTTTATTATCTTCCATTTAAACAGATATTTATTCATTTTGGACTTGTATTTCTAGACATTTACTTAGATGCTCTTGTATGATTCAAACCAGATTTGGGTGTTGTATTTAGATTCCGCACTTATGTTTATTTATGATTTAAACTTCTGCTGCTTCTATTTATTTTATTGTTGGTTGGATTAATGATTAAGGGATAGGTTCACCTATGAAGAGAAGAAAGGGTAGGTGCCCGCACGACTAGTGATTTGGGGCGTGACAAGTTGGTATCAGAGCCCTAGGTTACCCTATCTTTAAGTACAAAGCATGTCTAGTAGAGTCCAGCAGATCGATACGATTAGCTCCGTAATTATCTGTGAGAGGCTATGGACATTTAGGAAACTTCAAATTCTTTCATTCTTTCGTGCTACTCTATTCAAATTGGTGTCTATAATGTTCGAATTGGTAGCTGATTCACTTCTATTCTCTCACAGATCGTGAGGACTCGTGCTACCATTGCTGGGGATGAGGTGCCTGAGCCCACTGTTAGGGTCGGCACACGAGGGCAAGGTCATGTTAGAGGTTGCAGCAGAGCCACAAGTCTTGGTGCTGCACTAGCCAGGGACGGGGCTCCTATGGTTGGATAGAGGCACGCTAGATTAGCTTTACCAGAGCGCCAGCCAGAACACTAGCCTGTGTGAGGGCATGCCATTGGGGGAGGGTTGGGACCAGCCCAGACTCACCCTGAGGTTATGTCCGATCCAGTACTTCGCAGACACTATGGCTCGTATCTTTCTACATCTTAATAGTCAGCAAGCCGTTGGTGGTGCTACTCCAGGGGGATCACAAACCAGAGCAGGAACGTAGACTGTTGAGCAGGGATAAACATCAAGGATGCAGCAACAGGATTCCATTTCCTGCTGGTGTTCCTAGGCTCGTTACAGGCCATGTTATGACCATTGGAGATCATGTCACGACCCAATCGGAGGGCCATGACGGGCACTCGAAGCTAACCTACCAAGTACCCTAGACATACATGCATTACTTAACCATACTTGAGTGTGGGGCCATGATGCTAAGCAATAGATATCATATACATATATCATCAAATTGAACCCAAGCTGACAAGGCTGTCAAAATGATATAACAAAATATGGACCGAGAAGGTCATAGAACATCTAACTGTACATATCTGTCTATGAGCCTCTACTAGAGTGCATCACATAATGAGGATGGGATAGGACCCCGCCATGCCCAAATGTACACAAAAGGATCATACCAAGCTAAACTGCAACACCGGAACAAGTGGTGTGCTCCTGTACATAAGTTACCGAAAGAATGACAAGGGTCTAAACTGTCTCTCTATCTACCTGCGGGCATGAACGAAGCGTCCATAAATAAAAGGATGTCAGTATGGACAAAGTACTGAGTATGTAAGGCATGAGAGTAACATAAGAGAGACATGCAAAAACATAGGGTTAATGAATGCAACCTGTACACCTGGACTGCCTCTGTGAATCAATGATATACACAAATATTGTGCATGAATGCATAAGGTCATACATACATACATACATACATACATATATATATATATATATATATATATATATATATATATATATATATATATATATATAATGTCCGTCAAGCCTCTGTGGGCATCCAATCGTATCGTATTGGCCTCTGTGGGTATCATTATCATCATCATTGTCATAATCATCATGTGACCAACTAATCAGGTGATAGTGCGTGTATAATGTTGTCACTTTCCCATACCCTATACATATATAAATAATACATAGCATACGCATATATAATGCGAGGAGTCGTATATATATATATATATATATATATATATATATATATATATATATATATATATATATATATATATATATATATATATATATATATAAATGCAATGCAATGCAGAACATGATAAGAGTACAAATAACTCTAAAGATCATACTAAATCTGAAGAAGGATTTTTGAAGACACATTGTGGAACATGAATCAAATGGATCATTCCTACCTCTAAGAATGGAATTATTACAGATTAACATTACGTATACGTCTTGTTCATAAGGATCATGCCAACAAAAGAAGGAAACGCACAGCCTTAACATACCTCATCGTCTACTCAACCACCCAACATCTGTCTTTCTGAGCTTAGAAATCTACATTCAAGATGATTTACGCTAAGGTCAAGTCTTTGAAACGCTTATAAGGTAAAATTAAACTAATAGGTGAGCTATAAAATTTAGGCAGCATTTCCCCCGTATCACCTACTTCCTCCAAACTTCAAAAAACTCCCGACCATTAATAATAACATCAACATTACCATATCCAAGAGGTCACATTCAAATTATACTCAAATCAATCCAAAACTCCTTTTCAAAATCAATCCATAGCCATCAACTTCAACTTAGTACCTTATGACTTGTCTACCTTGATTCTCTTCACTTTAGGATTTACTAAACCTCCATATAAACTCAACTTAAGTAATAAGATGAAGAACATACCTTATATTTGAAGATTTGGCCACACACATAATTTTCTCCAAGACTTAGTCACCACAACTCCAACTAGAAGTAAGAACCAACACCTCCTATAAGCTAGTTGAAGATTTTAGGGCTTGATCCTCTCTTGAAATAGTTTAGGATGTTTATGGATGATTAGGGATGGTTGAGAGAGCTTGGGGAGGCACTATATATCTGTTTGTGATGAACAAATGAGCCCCAAGTCATGGGTCTTTATTTATAACAAAAGGGAAAATTTCCACCGCCTCAAATCCAAGGTCCATTTCACGAACCGTGAATTATTTCACTGGCTGTGAAAGTGGCCATGAAATCTCTCCAGTGACTTCCACCCACTGCCACTATTTCAAGCTAGTCCAACATTATTTTCACGACCCATGAAATTATTCACGGTCCTTGGAAATGGCCGTGAAATGGTCTCTATCCAATTTTCTGATGAAATGTATTCTTTTCGATTCGTTTGACATCTAATATTTGTACTCTTGTACAAACATGTTCAAGGGCTTATATAACTCTGATATATACTCGTAGTCCTCATACGCAACTTCCCAAATGATTCCAATACGAATCTACAACAACCGGCTTAAAACAAGATTCTTTGGTAAGCTGAGTGAGGAAACGTATGAGTTTATTATGGATAGTCATAAGAGATTATATAAGATAGGTATTATTAAGTCATATGGAGTGGACTATGTGTCTATCTAGCTTCGCGGGGATGCAAAGACTTGGTGGAGGTCTTTCATTGATTGTAGGCCCGGTGAGTCGCTACCACTCTTTTGGACACAGTTTCTTCAGGCCTTCCTAGAGAAGTACGCCCCTCATAATTTGAGTTAGAGGAGAGATAAGTTTATCCACCTGCATCAGAGATGTATGTTTGTAGCCGAGTATGAGGCTCAATTTATGTTCTTGGAACGTTATGCTACGCAGTTGATTCCAATCGAGTCAAAGAAGGTTATGAAGTTCGTGAATGGACTGATGTTTCTACTACGTGTGGCGTGTCTTTATCTTGTCACCATAGATACTTCCTGTTACATCCAAATTTTTTTTTTGGTAACTTATGGCATAAGTAACCTTGTATGAACAGGATAAGCCCTAAAGGATTTCCTAAGTTAAGCCACCAAGATAAGGTTTCACCTCGAAATTTGCATTACAACCTACTCACAATGGGTTTGAGTTTAGAATGTTCTTAAGAGTCACATGAGCATCTTATGAATATGTCTTAAGGTACAATACAATTACCTATATGCTTGCAGAGAATGTAAGAATGCGAAGGTAACACAAATCAAGAATAGGCATGCTACATTTTCCACATAGACGTATTGAATTATAAAGCACACTAGCCACCTTGAATTCAAGCATTATGGTTTATCTTTAAGAATATGAGGCATTAGATATGTTTAATCCATGTATATGGATGCCCAAGTTTAGGTATTGAAAGGATTAGAGGTTAAACGAGTCGACGACGGACAAAAAGGTGCGTTGTGCGACTTGACGCCGCAAGTTGACGAGCCGTCAACATGTTGAAGCCACCGTCCACACTGTTGATGACACTCAGAACCACTCGACACCAAGCCCCCTGAGCATCAGGGGCTGTGGAAATTTGATGATGGCAGGTCGACGCTGTCGACGCCGCCGTCAACCTTGAGGCGGTGGAAGTTGTTATGTTTATCTATATAAGATTAAGGCTTGGTTTGATCCTCATTTTTTTATTATAAACAGACCCCTAACCTCTGCTAAGGCTCTCTAAACCCTCCAAGATAAATTTCATCAAATCAAAGTGAGTTTTCACCTTAAAAGTTTGAGGCTAGCTAAAAGGAAGTGGTAGTATTGAAGTTTGGATGTGTGGCTGGTTGTTCAAGCTTGGAGCTAAGGTTTTAGTTGGATTTTGTGGACATAAGATATTTGTTATATCCTACTCTTGTTAATTATGTTTTGGAGGTTTAGTTTAAAGTGAAGAAAAACATGTTTCCTAAATTAGTTTGTTGATTGTTTAAAGTTTTGATTTGAGAAGAAACTTGTTCATGTTGCTATATATTGCTGCTGTTGTTGTTGATGGTGATGGTATGTATGTTGTAGGATGTTTGGGAGTTGGATTGGAGTAAGAATTATAGGGGAAATGCTGCCCAAATTTCGTTAAGTTTTATACGTACGTGAAATGGATAGTAAGGGATGTATATGGCCTAATTGTAGTTCATGTTATCTTGGTTGTAGTGTTACAAGCTCGGGAAGTAGGCGTTGGACATTTAGATAGGCTTCAAGGTATGTTAAGCCTATCCCTTTTATTCTTTTTGGCATGAATCACCTGAGAACGAACGAATGAACGAACAAATGAGTGTTATCCATAATGACTCTATTCGTAGAAAGTTAGAAAGCTTATGTTTCTTTTGACTCCTGATAATGATATTGTTTCATGCTTATGATTATTTGAATTGATCTCATGATCATTGATTCAGGAAAGGTAAGAGATGTTGGTGATATTAGATCCACAGTGATATTCGGAGGTTACCGACTCCACGTCACTCCGAAAGACTCAGATGTTATCTTTATGAGTGTCATTTATATATATATATATATATATATATATATATATATATATATGTACAATTATTTTCTCGCGCGCGCTAGCCGGCACGTAGATGTGCACACCAATTCAGTGGGCAGATTATGATGATACCCCGGACGCGGGATGATATGATATATGGATCGGGCTGTACGTTCCGCAGCACTGACATTTATGGATCGGGCTGTACGTTCCTCAACACTAATAGTTATGATATATGTATATGATTTTTGAAAGAAAGCATGCATATCATAATCCTTTCATGATTCTTGTGTATACTAGTTATATCTTACTTTTAGATATTCAATCATACAGATACATTCAGATATATAGATTGGCTCTCGTGTCACGGATTCCTTTTTTGATTTTTGTGTATATGCTATTTTTATGCCTTACATTGATACATTATTCGTACGGTGATATGCCGGATTGCGTTGCATGCGATGCAGTCTATAGCATACAGGTTGGTAATCCATCTTTTAGGATATCAGCTCAACAAATGAAGTTGGTGCATATATATATATATATATATATATATATATATATATATATATATATATATATATATATATATATATACGCATATATGTTTGGGTATGGCGAGGCCCTGTCCCAGCCAAGTTGTATTATGTTTTCCAGTAGAGGCTTGTAAAAAGTTATGTACAGTCAGATGAGGTCCAGGTTTGAGATTTCATATGTCATTATAGATGGTTATGATAGCCTTACCGGCTCATATAGTATGTTCGGTATTTTCACAGATGAGTCTTTCAGAACAATTGATACATGCATGTTCTTATGAGTTTATTGAGAGTCATATGATGACCCTATTGGCCCACCTATGTTTATGTTGTAGTCACAGATGTATGTTAGATGGTACTCGACTAGAACGGTCAGGTGCCCATCGGGGCCCTTCAGTTTGGGTCGTGACAAAAGTGGTATCAGAGCAGTTCTGTCCTAGGGTTGTCTACAAGCCGTGTCTAGTAGAGTCTTGTTTATGGGTGTGTTTTGCATCACACTTATAAACAGGAGGCTACAGGACATTTTGGATGGTTACTTTCTTTCTATTCTAGATCGTGCGATAGAGCCAAGTGATAGGATGTGAGATTTCTAGCTCTAACCTTAATTGTTTTTGTAGCTGTGAGATGGCTTCTATGGGAAAGAAGGTCGATGGTCCAGGGGCTCCCAGAGTTAGCCATTCATATGATACAAACCCCTCGAAGAATGTGCCCTCTTTTGAGACAGATCTATCGGAAGTTATGTCCTCCATAGAGACAGATCCATCTGAGATCCAGGAGAAACCCACTGATCAGGTAAGGGATAGACATGTATTACAAGATTCCCATTGCATTCTGCTGAACGAGGGTAAAATGAGAACAGTGGCAAGTTTGGGAGAGTTAGTATAATTGGTACCTTTGTAGGAGGTGTGGGTGCCATAGAACAACCTGTGGAAGAACAACCAGAAGAAGAACTTCCCCAACCACCATTAGACTGATTTGTACCGGATCAGAGTTCTCGAGTGGGGCCAAGGTAAGTTATGTAATATGAATGCTAATTGTAGTAGTAAATACAGATTTGCTTATAAGGTGTCAAAGAAAAGGAAGGAAGGGAAAAATATGATTTACGAGTATGTAAACCTCCGTGAAGGGAGTTGATTGATGAAATGTTTAGGAGGCAAAGATGAAATTCTAGAAAGAGTATGCAGATACGAATTATGAGGTGAGTTTTATTACTTTACATTTGTTTATAGTAATCAGCTCTGTGCGGTTGAGTTGTATATCATATGTGTTTCTATATGTGGCCTTCTAAGGCATGAGATGTATTTTATAGGTTGTGTGCAGATTTGGGATTGTTATAATTATAGAGGAAACTCTGTCGAAATTTCCCGAGAATTTAAGAGAAATTGTGGAAATCTATGAGTGAGACTATGATGAGAAGAAGGAAAGGGTGTAGTAGCAAGTGATTAGAGATGAAGTTAGTAGTCAATTGCGGGATAAATGTAGCAAGTATGTACTATGTTGGGAGGAGTGATAATTGGGTCGGGATAGGATAAGAATTATGCAAAGGAAAAAAGATGTACTTGGGGTAGAAAGAAGTTTTATGTACCAAAGAAAGTTAAAGAGATAAGTATCCCCGAAGGAGTTCACAAATCGGAAGAATTTGATTAATCCTTTAATATATATATATATATATATATATATATATATATATATATATATATATATATACGTATATGATACCGATTTAGATTATTAAGTTCAAGTTTAATTTCATTCGACGAGTGTAGCAGAAAACCTTTAAGTAACTATGGGATAATCCTATTGACCTTAGCGGTACCTCGAGATAATATATGGGAAGGAATATGTTTACCAAAGCTCTTCGCCTGGCAGTTGGTTGGGTTTATGACTCCATTTGTGTTTTGAATTATAGTTCGAGTTATATATCCTGGAACTTACCAGAATGGTTATACAATAGGAGCCTGTTATTATTTATACAAAGGAAGGTGAGAGGTGCATAAGGGAAGAGATCCAAACTAGAATAATGAAAAACGAGATAAGATTGATAAACGAAACAAAGGCATGACAAGTAATGAATGTTCAGTATGTGGAATATGTATGATTAGATCGAGAAGAACATACAAAGAAGGAAAGGTAGACACGAGATGAATAAAAAGAATGTCCACTCGCAATAGTAATTTGGTGAGCAGACTATGGGTGAGGATCATACTTTGTGGATATCTCAGTACTAGGCGAGGATGTTACTGGATTTTATAAAATAACTGAGGTTTCGGACCATATTATAAGTAATGTGTGACTACTTAGATGATGACGAGAGATGAGGGATTCTTGGACGAGTGAAATATCTGATATATAAGGAAGACAATAACTCCACGTTTATGCTATACAACATCTTTCCAAGGGGTTCCAAAAGGACCACATATTACTACGTTACTATTATATTGGGATAGCAGAGGACGATGCTCCTATGACAGTGTGAGTTGATTGGAGAAGAGTATGAAGTGATTGATGTTGATCTTTAAGTTACAGTTTTCCTAAAACTAAGTCAATGGTATTCCGAAATATGTTTATGACTATTGTACTACAAACGGCATTAGTTGAGCAAATACAAATGGAATTATTTGGACAAAGGAATGAGAAGCAAGACAAGGTAAAGATAAAGTATGATCTTGAAGGACCAGTGGACCGATTCTATGTGCATATTAAGATGGTAACACATGGGAATCGTACCGCCGGTGAGCTATAGAGCAATGTCCCAAGAAAAGATTATTGAGAAAAGTTAAGTCAAGAGATGGCAAATTTGAGGGCGATATAGTAAAAGAAACACAGATTAGTTACAAGCTATGTCGATAAATGATGAATACATAAGACGATCTATGAATCTTAATGGAGTTGTGGAAAGAAACATTAGGACAAAAGCAATCAAAGGATTAATTTTTAACATTATGAGATAATGTAACAAGCAGAAGTGTAAGGATGAAATAATAAAAAGGTATGGATCAAAGGACGAAAGAGAGGCAGGAAGTTCAAGATAATAGCTCGTAAGACAATATAAGTTTGCAAAGCAGAGCTGGAAAGTGGGCATATGATAGAAAAGAAGTTTTAACCTCTATATGATGGTAGAGATGGTATAGAGACGATTACCTATATAAATGTTCACTCGAGATGTGATACAAGTGGTTACCTCAGAGAACTGCTCTCGAGGGATTCATTACGGGATATGATTATTACAGGATTTAAAACCCTTTAAGATGATTCGTTATGTATTATGACTTTTGCTCAGCCATAAGTTAGATGAGAAAATGGATTCTTAGAATAAGGGGTTTTCTGATTATTACGTACCCTTGAGATGTTAAAGGATAAGACAGTATCAACATATAGCGAAGGATTCACATGGATGATTTAATAATGCGGGTATAGAGGCAATGACTATATGATTAAAGTTATGAGGAAAAGTAAACGATAAGGACGCAAGGTATCTAGAATAAGTGAGCATGAAAGAGGACCGCGTTCAAGGGTGCAAGAGAAGTCATACCAGAACAGTGATTTATTTGAATTTGATGCCAAGGGATAAATAGTTAATGTACTGTAGACCTCAATAAATTTAGGACGACAATGGACTTCGAGTATTAATTCGAGAAACAAGCACTATGCAAGATGTAAAGATATGTTGCGCGGGTAACAAGAGGTAATGAATACGAAACTTAACAAGGACCAAGAATAGAATTAAACCAAAGGAAAATGGGAAACTCGGGACAAACAAAAGGTAAGCAAGCTTTTCGAGTCATTTAAGAAGAGAACTCGTTTTGACTATTCATGAGAACGTTATGCATGTCAAGGAATAGAAATAACGACTACAAAAAGAATGTACACCGCATATGCTACAATTTAACTAGAGAATAGAAGTGGACCTATAGGGATTAAGAAGAGAACAGGAAAAGCTAGTTGCGTTAGTAACCGACCCAAGAGGGAGATAATTCCTATTATACGATGTTATCAAGGAGATAACTTCAAGATAAGAGAAACTTGATAACTTCAAGATAAGAGAAACTTGATTTAAGTTTCGAGCATAGACAGATATAGTAAGTTACAGGTAATTATATAGATAGCTACGTTGTGACCACTTTCGTTGGAAATTCGACATTAATAGATGTCAAGTGTGGAATGGTATTCAGTTAAGCGAAGGAAGATACAGCATGATAGACGAGTTCTAGTTAAAATTGATTCGTTACAAGGCCACCACAACTAGTATACTTATGTCCTACCGATTGATGAAGCAAAATGACAATAAGATTCCGAGATACTTTATGTCTTGATGGAAGGATTTATCAGGAAGTATTATCAGAGAAAGTGATCTACAAACGATTTTGCTCAATAATAGAAGGAAAGAGGATAGAGGGAAACAAGCTAATAGGAGGACTGAGAAGAATACGCAAAGATATGAGTATAGTATTACAGAAAGGAAGAGATATCCAGATAAGACAATAGAGAACTGTGAAAGGAGTAAGATTAAGTCCAACGAGACTAGAACAAAGGAGATATTCAACAACTATGATAAGACTGCCCAAGCTTGAGAGTAAATTTAAAACCAAAAGGTTTATTCAAACATCTGAGAGATTTTCATCAAATGTAGGCTTAGTAAGAATAATGGCAGGTGCTCACGATGATACTAATATACCCTTAACATTCGAGGACGAATGTTCCTAAATGGGGGAGTATGTCACATCCCAGAAAAAAAATTGGTATCTTATGGCATGAGTAAGCTTGTATGAACAGGATGAGCCCCAAAGGATTTCCTAACTTAAGCCACCAAGATAAGGTTTCACCTCGAAATTTCCATTACAACCGGCTCACGATGGGTTTGAGTTTAGAATGGTCTTGAGAGCCACATGAGCGTCTTATGAATACGTCTTAAGGTACAATACGATTACCTATATGCTTGTAGAGAATGTAAGAATGCGAAGGTAACACAAATCAAGAATAGGCGTGCTACATCTTCCACATAGACGTATTGAATTGTAAAGCACACTAGCCGCCTTGATTTCAAGCATTAAGGTTTATCTTTAAGACTATGAGGCATTAGACATATTTAATGCTTGTACATGGGTGCCTAAGTTCAAGTAAGTATTGAAGGGATTAGAGGTTAGACGAGTCGACGTCGAACAGAATGGTGCATTGTGCTACTTGACGCCGCAAGTTGATGAGTCGTGTTACACCCCGTAGTTGTGTACGTTGAGATTCGTTAGGTGTTAGTTATTCAATTATAGACACTAGAGTTATTTTCTAGGATATATGAGGTTACATGCACTTATCTTATAGTTATGAGGGTTTAAGTTCATGTAATAGGTCATGGAAGGATTGGAGAACAAGTAAATTAAGAAAATTTAGTTTGCTGGAACTTAGGAAAAAGGATAGGAAAGGTTTTATACAATAATTTGGGTCCAACTTGAGAAAGGAATATCTCCTAGTATATCAGGAGTTTTGAAGTGAAAAAAAAAGCCTAAATTAAAGTTCAGGAAGTCTAGTTTCCAACGCAACAAATCGCGCGTCAATCCGACATCAGAATCAAACACTATAAGCATTTCAAGACAGACTGCCAGAGCAGGAATTAACCCTGCGTGAACGCGCCTGGAGGTAGCGTGAACAAGCAGAGAAGCACTGAGCAACTCTGCATGAACGCGCCACAAGGCTACGCGAACGCTTAGAGCAATTTTTAAGTCTGTGGAATCGACTTAAACACTCAATATAAGGGTCAAAAACCCTCATTTTTCACCCAAATATTTCCCCAAAAGCTCAGCAACACATAGGAGTGTGTGTGTCATAAAATTGAGGGATTGGAGTGATTTCGAGTGGCGGAGTATTAAACGAGGCTCGGGTGACGTATAGCGGTGACTATAGTATCATTTTGCGATGGATTTTGGCTTGGATTCAAAGTGAATATTGAAGATATTATGGTTCTAGTGAGAACAAGGTATGAATCTCTCCTTACTAATAGTGATTTAGGTTTACTTACGAAGATAGAGCTATTAAATAGTCGTATAATGAATTAGTTGATAGAGAAATTGGGTAAACATCGTGTAGGATGTTTTATGGAGTATATTTGAGGATGATGTTAGTGTTGTTGTTGTTGTTGGTTGTTGATATTGTAATTTCGCGCTAGGGATATAAATAGGGGAGATGCTGCCCGAATTTTGGCAGATTCTAAAAGGATTTAATTAAGGCTTAAGACGAGAATATGACGATAAGCCTAACAATAGTATGAATTATCTCGAATGTAGATTTACGAGTTTGGGAGGATAAGCATTAAGTAGTTAAGGAGACCAAAAAGGTATGTTAAGGTTGTCCTTTCTTTCTTTTTGGCATGATCCTTGTAATATGAACGAACAAATGTACGAGCTTCTATATTACTCTACTTTTAGAAGTATTAGGAGCACTCTAATCTTTGATTTTCTTGTACTTCTTTTATGATTATTCCTTCTTTTCATAGGTCTTGAGATCATTTATACTGATGTTGTTAGCTTAAGAATGTCTATCGAAGATAGTGCGACTTTATATCACACTGAGAGTCCTGTTTATTCAGCTCACTTATGCATTGCATTCATTTATACATATGCGCATTTCGACCTCATATGTACCCATATATATATATATATATATATATATATATATATATACGCATATATATATATATAACTATATATATATATATATATATGGGGTATGGGGAAGGTGACGACGTTATATACGCATTACCACCTGATCAGCTAGTCATATGATGATACGAGAACGGGCACGATGTTGATGGTGATGATGATGCCGGCTCGTATGACATAATGGGATGCCCACAGAGGCTTGACAGATGTTGTATACGCATATATACATATGTATGACCTCATGCATGCATGTATATGATTTATGCATATTATCAGTCCTCAGAAGTAGTTCAAACATACAAGTTCCATTCAATTGCATTAAAGTTCCCTTATATTCTCTCTCTTGTTACTCTTATGCCTTACATACTCGAGATTGTTGCATCGACGTCCTTTCTTGTGGACGCCGTGTTCATGCCCACAGAAAGGTGGGAGATGGACCTGTGTCCTTAGAGCTTCATCGCGGGAGTCTCGAGAGCTCCATTTGCTTCGGAGTTGCAGTTTGTTGGTATTACTCTTTTGTGTATATACTTGCGCATGGCGGAGTCCTACCCCGTCTTTAAGGATTCTTGTATTCTATATGGAGGCACGTAGACAGATGGGTGTAGCTAAATGTCCCATAACCTTATTAGTTCATACTATTGTATAATATTTTAGCAGCCTTATCGGCTTGTGATGATGGGCATAGTTGTGGATGATTATATAGAGGTGTGTCGTTATCTTGTGATATATGCCCTTATAGATTATGATACCTATGAGCTATCTTTATGGCCCACCTAGAAATGATTATGACATGTATGTTCAGAAGTGCTCGATAGGTTAGCTCCGGGTGCCCGTCATGTCCCTCTGGTTGGGTCGTGACAAGTCGTCAACATGTTGACGCCACCGTCAGCACTGGTAATGACACTCAGAACCACTCGGTGCTAAGCCCCCTAAGAATCAGGGGTTGTGGCACTTTGATGATGGCAGGTTGATGGCCATCGACATGTCGACGCCGCCATCAACCTTGAGCCGGTGGAAGTTGTTATGTTTGGCTATATAAGATTGAGGCTCGTTCTGATCGTCATTTTCATTGTAAATAGACCCCTAACCTCTCCGAAGGCTCTCTAAACCCTCCAACATAAATTTCATCAAATCAAAGTGAGTTTTCACCTTAAGAGTTTGAGGGCTAGCTAGAAGGAAGTGGTAGTATTGAAGTGTGGATGTGTGGCTGGTTGTTCAGGCTTAGAGCTAAGGTTTTAGTTGGATTTTCTAGACATAAGGTATGTGTTATATCCTACTCTTGTTAATTAAGTTGTTTGTGGAGGAATTCCTTAGTTTAAAGTGAAGAAAAACATGTTATGAAGGGCCTAAATTAGTTTGTTGATGTGGCTGCCTTGAAGGCTGTTTTGATTGGAGTTTTGGAAAGATTTCTACTTGTTCATGTTGCTATACATTGTTGTTGCTATTGTTGTTGATGTTATGTATGTTGTGGGCTGTTTGGGAGTTGGATTGGAGTAAGAATTATAGGGAAAATGTTGCCCAAATTTCATTAAGTTTTATACGTACGTGAAATGGATAGTAAGGGATGTATATGGCCTAATTATAGTTCATGTTATCTTGGTTGTAGTGTTGCAAGCTCGGGAAGTAGGCGTTGGACATTTAGATAGAATTCAAGGTATATTAAGGCTATCCGTTTTATTCTTTTTGGCATGAATCACCTAAGAACGAACGAACAAACAAATGAGCGTTATCTACAATGATTCCATTCGTAGAAAGTTAGAAAGCTTATGTTTCATCAGACTCCTGATAATGATATTGTTTCATACTTATGATTCTTTGAATTGATCACATGATCATTGATTCAATAGAGGTAAGAGATGTTAGTGATATTAGATCCACAGTGATATTCGGAGGTTACCGACTCCACGTCACTCTGAAAGACTCAAATGTTATCTTTATAAGTCCTTCATGTATGTATATATACGTACAACTAATTTCTCACACCGCGCCGCACTATAGTCGGCCGGGCAGGCACGTAGATGTGCACACCACTGCAGTGGGTAGATTATAATGATACCCTGGATGCGAGATGATATGATATATTGATCGGGCTGTACGTTCTGCAACACTGACATTTATGGATCGGGCTGTACGTTCTTCAGCACTAACAGTTATGATATATGTATATGATTTTTGAAAGAAAGCATGCATATCTACACCCTTAGAGGCACTTTCAATTATACAGAGTTGTACAGTCATATTCAGTTAAACAGATTGACTCTCATATCATAGATTCCTTTCATGATTCTTATGCATATGCAATTTTCTTGCCTTATATACTTGGTACATAACTCGTACTGACTCTCCTATTGCCTAAGGGGCTGCGTTTCATGCCCACAGGTCTGTAGATACAAGTTGGTGATCCATCTATTTAAATGTCAGCTCGGCGGATGAAGTTGATGCACTCCGTTTGTTCTGGAGATGCCATGAGTTAGCATGGTCTTATATATATATATATATATATATATATATATATATGGGTATGGTGTGGCCCGGTCCCAGCCAAGTTGTATTATGTTTTCCAGTAGAGGCTTGTAGATAGTTATGTACAGTCGGATAAGGTCCAGGTTTGAGATTTCATATGTCATTACATATGGTTATGATAGCCTTACCAGCTCATACATTATGTTTATCATTTTCACAGATAAGTCTTTTAGAACAGTTGATACATGCATGTTCTTATGAGTTTATTGAGAGTCATATGATGGCCCTATTGGCCTATCTATGCTTATGTTGTTGTCACAGATGTATGTCAGATGGTACTTGACTAATACGGTCAGGTGCCCGTTGTGGCCTTTTAGTTTGGGTCATGACACTTTCTTTTAGTCCGTAATGGATCATCTTTGCAAGTGTTGAGTCAGCTAGGGCCCGAGCCCTTAGTGGGGGTAGTGAGAAGAAGCTCTGTCAGTATGGTGGTTACATTGGATCAACTTTTAGAGGAGGCCAGTTATCCAAGATCTATCAGCCACATTCTAGTTGCCCTAATCAGTCAGCGCTTCAAGCTTCTTCAAGTGGTCCTTCGAGGCAAAGTGGTTATGGTTTAGGGTAGGTTCTGGAGCTTACTCTCGGCCAGTTGACCGAGGTGGTTACGCTAGTTCCTCAGTTTCAGTGTTTTAGTCTCTAACATCTAGAGCTTGCTATGTTTGTGGTGATCCCGGGCACATTACAAGGGAATGCACCCGATCGAAATAGGGTGGGACCTAGCAGAGTTCCAGGTTTCAGAACCCTATGACTCCGGCATCTTTTGGTAGACGGGGTGGTTCTTCAGGTAGCGGCAGTGCTCTTACAGGCCGCGATGGTTTACATTTCTCTAGGGGTGGGCATCAATCCGGTAGAGGTGGTTCTTAGGCCTTCAGGGAAGGAGCTCAGTCTGGCTAAAGCGGCCGTGGTGGTGCACATTGTTATGTTATTCCCGGTAGACCGGAGGTCGAGGCTTTAGATGCTGTGATTAGAGGTACCATTTTTGTTTGTCATCGGGCAGCGTCAGTCTTATTTGATCTAGGGTCAACTTTCTCTTATGTGTCTGCTTATCATTCTGTGGGTTGGGATTTGGCTTGTGACCAAATTGATGTACCTATTCACGTGTCTAATCCGATCGGAGATTCTTGTTTAGTTACTTTTATGGGTTATAATACATGGGTAGGCTTGGTGATTTTGGATATGGTAGATTTCAACATTATTTTGGGCAGGAATTGGTTGTCCCCTTACCATGCAATCTTGGACTATCATGCCAAGACAGTCACTCTAGCCATGGCAGGTATTCCTAGACTTGAGTGTGCAGGGTACTCCTAGTCCAGCCCTAAAAAAGATTATTTTCTATCTCGCACAAAGAAGTTAGTTGATAAGGGGTGCTTGGCCTACTTAGCCCATATTCATAATACTAGTGTTGATTTTCTGTCGCTTGACTCTGTGTCTGTTGTGAGAGAATTCGTAGAGGTATTCCGTACTGATTTGCCGGGTATGCCACCCGATCGCGACATTGAATTCTGCATGAATCTAGAGCTGGGTACTCGCCCTATTTTCATTCCATCATATAGGATGGCACCGGCCGAGTTGAGAGAGTGAAAGGAACAATTGCAAGTTCTTTTGAGTAAGAGTTTCATCAGACGAAGCTTCTCCCCTCGGGTTGCTCTCGTGTAATTTATGAAGAACAAAGATGGGATAATACGGATGTGTATTGATTACCGCCAGTTGAATAAGGTCACCATTTGAAATAAGTATCCTATTCCCCGCATTGATGATTTGTTTGACCAGTTTCAGGGTGCTTCTATGTTTTTCAAGATTGATTTGAGGTCAGGCTATCACGAGTGAGAAGATTCGGGCCTAGGATATTCTGAAGATAGCCTTTAGGACTAGTTATGGCCATTAAAAGTTCCTTATTATGTCTTTTGGGCTTAAGAATGCCCCGACAGCTTTCATGGATTTGATGAATGGTATTTTCAAGCCATACCCGGATTCCTTCGTCATAGTCTTCATCGATGATATCTTGGTGTATTCGAAGAGTAAGGAAGAGCATGAGCGTCATTTGAGGATTGTTCTTGGGTTATTAAATGAAAATGAGCTTTATGCCAAGTTTTCTAAGTGTGAGTTCTGGCTCAATTCAGTGGCATTTCTTGTGCCATGTGGTGCCAAAGGACGGGATTATAGTTGAGCTTTATGCCAAGTTTTCTAAGTGTGAGTTCTGGCTCAATTTAGTGGCATTTCTTGTGCCATGTGGTGCCAAAGGACGGGATTATGGTTGATCTCAAGAAGATTAAAGCTGTTAAGGATTGGGCGAAGCCCATTTCAGTGACTGAGATTCATAGGTTTAGCTAGTTACTACCGATTATTTGTGAAAGGGTTTGCTTCTATTTCTTCTCACCAGACTCGATTGACTCAAAATGTGGCACTTTTCAGTAGTCCGATTCTTGTAAAGAGAGCTTCCGAAAGCTCATGACCTTATTGACTACAGCATCGATTTTGGCATTACTCGTAGAGGGTAAGGATTTCTCAGTATATTGTGATGTGTCTTGTGTTGGTTTGAGCTCCGTGTTGATGCAAGAGGGCAAGGTCATTGCCTATACTTCTAGGAAGTTGAAGATTCATGAGAAGAACTACTCTACTCATGTGGCAACGATAGTCTTCTCCTTGAAGATTTGGAGGCATTATTTATAGGGGTTCCATTGTGAGGTATTCACCGATCACCGCAGTCTACAACATGTGTTCGACTAGAGGGATCTCAATTCTAGATAGCGTAGATGGATGGAGCTATTTAAGGATTACGATATCACCATTTATACCATTTAGGCAAAGCTAATGTGGTAGCTAATGCATTGAGCCGAAAAGCAGTGCGTATGGGCAGTTTAGCTCGATTGATTACTTTGGAGCGCCCTTTAGCCATGAGGTTCAGACTCTGGCTAATAGTCTTATGCGACATGATATTTCAGATCCGTTCAAGGTTTTAACATATGTTAAGGCGAGGTCGCTCTCTTGAAGCAAATCAGGGCACATCAGTTTGATGATGCTCAGTTATGTAAGATTCGTGATAAGGTATTGAGTAGTGAAGCCAAGAAGGCCGTGCTTGATGATAAGGGGATTTTGAGGATCAAGGGATGTGTATGCATTCCTCGTGTGGGTGTTCTGATTCGTTTGATTTTAGTAAAGGCTCACAATTCCTGGTATTTTATTCAACCAGGGACGACTAAGGTGTATCGTGATTTGAGACAGCACTACTGGTAGGGCAGGATGAAGAGAGATATTACAGATTTCATTACTCAATGCTTGAATTTCCAGCAAGTCAAGTATAAGCACCAGTTACCTGGTGGTGTGCTTCAGAGGATGCCCATTTCCGAGTGAAAGTGGGAGAGGATTGCCCTGGATTTTGTTATAGGTCTTCCGAAGACCTTAGGAAAGTCCGATTCAGTTTGGGTTATTGTTGATCAGTTGACTAAGTCTGGTTATTTTATCCCAGTCCAGATTACTTATAATGTAGAGAAATTTGCCAAGATTTACATCCGAGAGTTAGTGCGATTGCACGGGGTTCCTATTTCCATTATTTACGATCGAGGTACTCAGTTTACCTCTGATTTTTGGAGGATTTTGCAGGCAGAGGTGGGTACTCAATTAGATCTTAGCACCTCATTTCATCCATACACTAATGGTCAGTGCGAGAGAACTATTCTGGTGCTTGAGGATATGTTGATAGCCTGTGTTATTGATTCTGGAGGTTATTGGGACCAATTCTTACCCTTGGCAGAGTTTGCGTACAATAATAGCTACCATTCGAGTATTGATATGGCGCCGTTCGAGGTTTTATATAGTAGAAAGTGTCGTTCTTCTATTGGGTGGTTTGATTCTTTTGAGGTTCGACCTTGGGTTACACATTTGCGAATGGAATTTTCAGACAAGGTGAAGCTAATTCAGGAAAAGCTTCTGGCAGCTCAGAGTAGGCAAAAGGTGTATGCAGACCGAAAGGTTCGAGATTTGAAGTTTATGGAGGGTGAGTAAGCTCTTCTGAAGATTTCACCCATGAAGGGTGTTATGTGATTTGGTAAGAGGGGTAAGTTGAACCCGAGGTACCTTAGTCTATTTTAGATTCTCCGTCGTGTTGGTTCAGTGGAGTATGAGTTAGCTTTTCCACTAGGCTTGTCAGGTGTTCATCCGTTATTTCATGTTTCTATCTTTGAAGAGGTACCATTCAAACGGTTCTTATATCATTCGTTGAGACTCCATGTTGCTTGATGAGAGTCTGTCTTATGAGGAGGACCCTATAGAAATCTTAGATAGGCAGATAAGAAAGTATAGGCAGATGGAAGCACCGTCCTGTTGAGGAAGCCACATGGGATACCAAGTCCGATATACGTACTAGATATTTCCAGTTGTTTATTGACTCAGGTACTTTTTCCTGTTCCTTTCCTTGTCGTTCGAGGATGAACGATTCTTTAATTAGTATCTGATGTAACGACCCGTTTGGTCGTTATAGTGCTTTTGACCCATTTATCCCTGTTGACCCTTCCTCGAGCCTATTAATATGATTTTGACCCGCGGAGATGGGTGGCATGCTTCCCGAGTTAATCGGACGAGACCTATGATGACTTATTAGAAATAGAGCCTTAAAGTGAAAAATGGTTGATCGATGATTGACTTTTGGGTAAGCATACCTTTTTCGGAAATTCGTCGATTCCGAGAGGTCCGAATGGTCGATTATCACTTAGTGGGGTGTTCAGTTCAGTTCTGGAGGCACGCGGGGGCATTTTGGGTTATTGATCAGAAAGTTGGTTTTTGGCCATTGGGTCGCCGGTAAAATAGACCTTCATTGGGAATTTCGAGACCACGAGTGAGTCCATAGCGTGTTTTTATGTATGTTTAAATGCCTGGTTTGCATCTAGGAGGTCTCCGATGATTATCGAGTTTTGGGAAGAAGTTAGTAAAACCAGCAATTTTCTGGTGTCTGATGTCTTGCTGGACCGAGGCATCGTGTGCCACAGTGAACCCGCCTAAGCGAGGCCCGATCCGCTGGCACGAGCTGTTGGATTCTTGGGAATCCTCTCCAGCGGGTGGAGCTCCGCTCGAGCGGATGCGTTGTAGCGAGGACAGTGTCGCCGAAGCGATTCCACTATAGCGGACCACTTACTGCTATAGTGGAAAACGCAGAGCAGATTATATTTAACGCTAAGTTAAACCCTTCATTTCCCATTCCAAACATAACAAGCTCTCAGGTTTGGAGGCTAATGCACGGTAGAGGGACCACCACGGTCAGCTGGATGAGAATAAGAACCACCGCGGACCGTCTGCGCCATAACCGACCGGGTACGGAAGGACAACCTGATAAAAAGCACAATCTTGACTTAACAGGGCGGTTAGGGGCTGAATAATAAGACTTGGATAACTATCCCCCACCTCTGTAGCCAGAACCACTATAACCACTAAGATGACGCGGCCTCTTCTCACTAGACTCTCCCAAAGATCGAGTCTTGGTAGACTCGACACTCACAAAACGGTCACCAACTGCCTGGAATGAAGATTCCAAGGCCACCAACTGGAGACAAGCAACATGGAGTGAATACATAAGTCCACCCACAAACCTACAAATCCTCTCCTCTACCGTGTGAATCAACTGAGTAGCATATATAGCCAAAAACAAAAACCTGGCCTCATACTCTGAGATGATCATACCTCGCTGTCAAAAATAGAGGAACTCATCTCTACGCTCATCCCTCAAAGTACGCGGCACGTACTTCTCCAAGAAAGCCTGGTGGAATTGGGTCCAAGTAAGTAGAGGTACACCCATGGGTCTGCTATCAATAAAAGTTCTCCACCAAGTCTTCGCGCCGTCGCGAAACTAAAATGATACATAGTCAACCCCATGAGACTCCACAATGCGCATCTTATAGAGCCTCTCATGCATCTCTATAATGAACGCATAAGCATCCTTACTGCGCAGGCCAAGGAACTTAGGTGACTCCATCTTCAGGAACCTCCCAACAAGCTCCTGATCCTCAACGGTCAAAGGTTGAACTGCCACGGGTCTGGGAGCACCCTCAAGGGCTGCAAAACCACCTAAACACGGGGCCATAACAGCAGCAGGATGCATCCCCATAGTCTGGCCCTGCTCGGCCCCTACTCGAGTCTGGGAACCACCTAGAGTAGTGGCACCGCCTACGGCATGCTGGCCATCAAGATGAAGACATAGCTCACGCCCGGGTGAGCAAGTTCGGCCCCTCACCTCCCTGCTGCCCTTTTTCTCTCTCTCGGTCTTATGCTCTGGAGAAGCTGAATGTGCTCGCCTCCGTCCAGCCACAGGGGCCCCACCCCTGGCCGGTACAGCTCTACGGCCTCTAGATCAATCGCGACCTCTCGTTTATCCTTGTCCTCTGGTGTCTGCTCCAGTAGCGGGCTATGGCACCTCGTCCCTCGCAATGTTAGCTTATGTCCTCGCTATCTGTGAGAGAATAGAAATAGATCAGATACCAATTAGAAAAAGGTAGATACTAATTTGAATAAAGTAGCACGAAGGAATGAAAGAAGATAAAATTTCCTGAATGTCCCATAGCCTCTCGCAGATAAATACGGAGCTCATCGTACTGATCCGTGAGACTCTACTAGACATGATCTTGTACTCATAGACCGGGTAACCTAGGGCTCTGATATCAACTTATCACGTCCCAACTTGAGGGATCGTGTGGGCACCTATCATTTTCCACCTCGGTAGGCGAACCCTTTCCAAATTCGTTCATTCAACCATAATAAATTAATTAATACAAACGAATATAAGTCTCAGATATAGATAATAATAAAGATAATGAATAAGTGCGAAAATAATACATCTGTTATATCCTGTATTTCGTACATTGGGACAATCCGGGTTAACTATGATAAGTTAGGGACAAAGCCATTCCGGGATGCGAAGTCGGGATTTTTGACCTTCGGTTTTGTTTTGAGACATAATGTGTTCATGAATTGGTTGGCATGGAACATTTGGGAAATTTGGGACTAAAAGTAGAATATTGAAAAGTTGGAAATTATTGAATTTTTGGCCATGTTGGCCGTGTGGACTTGGAGTGGTGCCCACACATTTTGTGGCCAAATTTAATTGGTCCAACCCATGTGTGGGCCATGGACACCTGGATGATTCATCTAGGAGCTTAAAAGATGACTAAGTGTTCATCTTTCCTCATTTTACACTTAGAAAAAAAAAAGAACTTGAAGAACAACCACCACAACCATTCGGCCAAGGCTCCCATTTTCAAGACCAAGATTTAACCATCCAAAAATTAATTCTTCCTAGCAAACCTACTAAGTGAAGGGTCCTCATCAACGTGGAAGTGTTGTTTGGGTCAACAAACCTCTAGTTTTCATCCTAGCTAACCCTAGCCTAGTTGAGAAGTTGAAGAAGAAAGGTAAGATTTAATCTTGTTTTATGTGTTATGAATGATGTGTGCATGTTGTAGTAGATGAAAATGGATGAAATTCATGGAAATATTGCATGTAGAGTGGAGCCGTGTGCATGGTGTGTGTGGCCGTGTGTGTGTGTGTTGTTGTGTTGCATTGAAGTAATGAATTAAAGTCTAGTTAGCATGTTGTGATTGTTGTAGAGTGGAGAAAAGAATGAGAATCATCAACATATGTATGTGGGAGGTGTTGGCCGAATATAGGCCATTTGTGTGACAAGAAATGAATTAATGTTAATTAGTATTTTGATTGTTGTCGTTATAGATTCTATGTTGACGATAAGAGTTTAATGACTCAAATTGATATTGTAAGTGTTGCGGGCTGATTTTGAGGTTATTGTGCATTTGATGTAAACCGTATATTTATGAGAATGACATTGTTAAAATGTGAATTGTTGGTGCAAATCATGATTCGGAAGTTAGGAATGTGTCATGGATGTTGTTCTCGGGTTAGGGCGGTTTCGGGTGGATTGGAGTGGTATTTGGGAAGGTTGAAATATTGTGTGAATTGTTTACAATGTTCTTGAATGTTGTTGGTATGAGTTCGGACTAGTATTTGAATGTATGAGCATTGATGTTGGCTTGAAGGTAAGCCGTTGAATTGAATATAGTGAATGTTGTTGGATTATGTTGAAAGAGTATTTAATGTTAGGATGCATTTTGAATTGATTATTGATGTTGCTAGTTTGGTTGTTGGTGTTGTGGTTGTTGATTTGGCGAGTTGAATTCTCGGGTTGGTGTATTTACGGGGGAAGTGCTGCCCAAATTTACGTAGAATTTGATATTCGTTTGGAATCGGGTCCTAAATACCTTTAGCTAATGTTTGGCATATTATGACGTATTTGTAGATCTTGGGAGCCCGAAGTTTGAGTTTGGACTAGCTTCGAGGGCGGACGAGGTATGTGAAGCTTATCCTTCTTTCCTTTTGGCATGTCCTAGACGCAAGTAAGTTGTGATATGTTATGAGCCTTGGGGGTAATTCTATTCTTAAAAATCCGAGCATGTTTATGATTCATATTTGCTTCTTGATATTGGCATCCTTAATATGGTCAAGCTATAGACCGTATGTCTTCGATACGATTGGATTTGAAATGCTATGTATACGGTTTGTTCCGAAAGGATCTTATGCCTACAAATATCCGTAACTTTCATAGATTTAACCGGATTGCTTTGATAAGCTCGTAAACGATTCTTATTTGTTTCTTGATATTTGTATTCTTAATGTAGTCGAATTATGGTCTTTATGTCTTTTGTATGACTAAATTTCAAAAGTTGCATAAAAGTTTTGTTTTCAAAAGAGTTTTGCTCCTAAACGATTAGAAACTACGAACGACCGTAACTTTCAAGAAAGGGCTCGGATCGCTTTGATATCTTCGCAAATGATTTCATGACGAGTAATGACTTTAAATTTCATAGGCGGGCCGGGGTTGGGTTGACGCTCGTCCGTGGGTCCCGCGACTTTTCTATGTTTGGTTCTAACGACCTATTTTTGAAAGAATTTAATATGACTATCTTTCCGACCCCCGAGTATGATTACTTATGTATCGGTTGAGTCTGAAATGAGGATTTTTATGCATGTGATTTTGATACGTGACTATGGTTTCTGAAGTTCGGTCTGATATGTTCCCGAGTGATATTCGGAAGAAAACCTGATTTGACTATTGTTTCGATTTGAACTAACAGTTCATTTTGATCATCCTATTGGGCCTTTGTAAGTGTTTTGCATTGTATGTAATTCCCACGATTCTGCTCGTGCACGTTATTGTTAATTCCTTCGCCGAGTCCCGGGCCGGTATGTTATCGTGCGCACTATGTTATATTCCGAAGTATGATGTGTTTTCCGAAGTATGATGTGATATGATATATGATGTGATACGGAGTATGATGTGTTCGGAGGTATACAATATTCCGAAGTATGATGTGTTGTGGCGCCCAGATGGAGTGGCGACCACGTTCTGTCCGCCGGGTCCTAGTACGGACCGCATGCGATATATGATATGAAATATGATGACATGATGATATGTGATATGATATGTGATAATATGACGATATGATTTTATTTACCGAGTCCCTCGCGGGCAGGCCGGGTATATATTATTATATTATATATATGGATCGGGCCGTACGCATTATTATATTATATATGGATCGGGCCGTACGTTCCTCGGCATTATTATATTATATATGGATCGGGCCGTACGTTCCTCGGCATTATTATATTATATATGGATCGGGTGTACGTTCCCGCATTATTATATTATTTATGGATCGGGCCGTACGTTTGGCATTCGGTTAATGTCGGTTCATATGATAAGTTGTGATGTTATGATGTGTTACGTAAGCATTTTGGCATTACGATTATTACATTTGTCTTCTCGTACCTCGTTGTATGATTTGCACGTCGATGCATTTTGGTATCCCGGTTAATATGCTCACTTTCGTACTTCGACTTCGGTTATAACTTCGTTTTCGCTTTGCATACTCGTACATATTCCGTACCGACCCCCTTTCTTCGGGGCGCATTTCATGCCCACGAGTACGCACGCACGAGTTCGTGATCCGCCAGTCTAGGACACCTATTCCGCTGTTGGAGCGCTCCCTTTATTCCGGAGCCTACATTTTGGTATATATTCTCCCATCGTATATGTATTTATGTATTCAGGGGTACGGCGGGGCCCTGTCCCGTCATATGATTCTGTTGTTCTGTTTAGAGGTCTGTAGACATAGATGTGGGTTATGTATAGCTTTGTTCAGATGCGTTGTGTGAGTTGCGTTTAGGCGGCCCATCCGCCGTGGCAGCCTTGTCGGCTGCGTGTATGTATGCTTTGATACGTTCGGTATATTATGATAGCCTTGCCGGCTTATGTGCAGTATATATTTTTGTATGTGTCAGTTGGAACCACGTCTGGTAGTTACATATGGATGAGTTGTTTGTATGCCGAATCTGGTTAATGAGCGCGTATGGGTGCCCAGCTCGGGCACTAGTCACGGCCTACGGGGTTGGGTCGTGACAACATCAATCCCAAGGTATCTGTCTAAGGCTGTACAAGAGCCACTACTACAAATACTATAAGTCTGAATAAGAATACATGTCTGAAAATGGAATACTGTCTCAGAATATCAAATAAGATAAGTAACTAAGAAGAGCCATCCGGGAAGCGAATCCATCCCATGCTCACCCTGGAATACTCATCAGAAGGTCTCGAAACTCAGTCACGGGGAGCAGAAGTCGAACCGGTCACAAACTCGCACTCAAAAAGAATGCAACAAGGTAGAATCGCACAACAACACGCACTTCGTAGGCATCATAGGCCTATAGGTTAGAATATATATATATATATATATATATATATATATATATATATATATATATATATATATATATATATATATATATATATATATATATAAGAAAGAGATCGAAAAAGTAGGCATGCTCATAACCAGATAAAACTCAACACAATCCAATCACCGATAATCAATACCAAACCACCAAGTCTAATAAATCACCTCAAGTCCACTATAAATCCGATCCACACCTCAAGAACTACTATCAAGTACACATTTAACCAATAATCAATCAACAAGTCCAAAACAATGTCAACAATAAGTATAAGATGAATGCAATGCATATGCAATGATACACATATGGCTCGGGACAAATATCTCGTCACGTCAACAGCCATGACCCATGGGGGACCGCTAAGTCCATGTACCTGCTGCGGAACGCACAGTCCGATCCAATAGTCAGTGTTGCAGAATGTGCAGCCCAATCTCAGTCAGTGTTGTAGTATGTGTAACCCAATCCCAGTTAGTGTTGCGGCACGCACCCTGACCCCAGCATATATATGTGAATGAGTGAATGCATGATAACAATGCCAACAAGAATATATAATCAATGGTGCCACACATGGACACAAATCTCACTCACAATAACAATGTCATAATCCTTACTTTCTTTCCAACAACTTTATTCATGATAAATATGCTTTCCAGCACACAAGTAATCACTAAACATCAACTCTCTAAAATCAGTCACGTGGCAGCGAGCCAATAACTCACAATAAGCAATAACACAATGGAACACAATAAGGAAACAAGCCATAAATCATAACAATACCAACTTAAGTCTTCCATGCCAACTTCATAGCCAAAGGTTTACATGCTTTCTCCAACAATTACTAATAACACATATAATACGCTAACTAAACGTCTAACTGAAAGGTAAGCCGTAACCTACCTGGAAAGCCGAACAGGACCCTCGAACCATCACACCTTGGCCTTGCCTTTGTGTAACGCCTCCAAGTACTCAGAGTCTATTCATAATCCAATTCTATATTAAAAACCATGAATAATGACACCCATATTGCTATACTTCTAGCTAGGTCAAATTTCAACCCAAGAAAATTGGGGAAATGGGCCCACAAGGGTCAAAACGGAAAATTAAAAGACGAAACATGAAATTCAAGCTCTAGGTGATCAAATGCACTAATCATTTTCAAAAACAACTCAAGATTAAGCCTAAATCGGATTTTAAGCAAAACCCCCAACTTTGAGTATGAACCCTAACTCTTCAATCCTCAAATTAACAATTAATAATGGAAAAAATAAGCTTAACAACAAGGAATTCTTCAAATTCTATGGTTATTCTAGCCAATTTCACCACCAATTTTGATTTTAGAAGCCTAAACCGATTCATGAATTTTAACACAAGACTCATCTTCTCTATTTAGATTCTAGTGATTCTAGGCATGGAATATTAATCTAGAAAGGCAAACAACAAAGGCTAGGGTCATAGATCTTACCTCCAACAAGAATCAGTCCACAAACAGCTCTATTCCCCCAAAAAGTGCTTAAAAGAGTGATGAGAAGAAGTGATAGGGTTTAAGGGACATAACTTGAGAAAAGAGAAATAATTCTGCTCGACTAGGCTACAGCGGTCAAGGAGCCGCTGCACTGCACGCACTACGGCGCCCATAAGGCTCGCCATGGCGGCCCATACTCAAAATAAGTATACCGCTATAGGGCAAAGAACCAATATGGCTGCTAATCACCAAACTCACCAGTCTGCTATAGCTGTCCCCCCAAGCGCTATAGCGTAGCGTGACTGCTACAGCGGTTATGGTACCATTGTAGTGCCTACACCAGAACCGAATATTCTGGTTTTAATCAATCTCATCTTGAAATCCGACTATCACCCAAGGCCTCACAGATACCAAACAAACACGCAAACACATATAAAAACGGGCTATGAATTCACCTGCGGCCTCGAATTTCCCAACGGGAGTCTATTTGACCAAGTCAACCCCCAATGGCCTAAAGCCAAGTTCCCAACCCAAATTCTAAAATGCTCACAATTGTATTGGGAACCGAACCGAACATACTACCAAGTCATAAATGACTGTCCGGACCTCTCGGAGTCGACGAAATTTCAAAAAAAGTCTGTTTACTCAAAAGTCAACTTTGGGTCAAATGGATTCTCCTGTGAGTCTCAAACCTCCAGAAGTCACTCTAAAACCTGCCCGATGACCTAGGGAAGGTTCAATAGGGTCATTAGCACTATAACAATCAATCGGGTCATTACAATCTCTAACTCTATCAGGTTTGTTGTGGTCTGACGGTTACAAACCACTACGGCACAACCTCGATAAACCTTTTTAGTAATAACAGGCTTACCAACCGGTGTAAATATAGAAAATGGCTCACTCAATGATTCTGCTATTATACAAAAAAAATTCGCAACAATCGGAGTGACATACCATAAATTTAACCCTGGATCTAATAATACATAAACGTTATATGAACAGACTGTCAATATACCTGCCACAACATCTGGTGAGGACTCCAAGTCTTGACGACCTGCCAAGGTATAGATGCGGTTCTGAGCCAAGCCCGAGCCAGAAGCTCCGTCTGTACCTCTACCTCTACTAGCTGACAACTGAGACCCACGCCTTAAGGGATGCACTAATGCAAATGGCCTTGCTACAGAACCGGTTGGCTATGCCATGCTACCCTATCCCCTCTGTGGAAACTCTTTCATAAAATGATCTGGGCTGCCACAAATATAGCAAGCACGCGACCAATATTGACATCACCTATAGTGTGTCCTACCAAAATTACCACACTATGGTGGTAGTGGCCTAATCCACCCTGAACTCCCCTGTTGTTCCAAGCCTGATGCATGGGAGCTTTCACTTGGTCCATATGGAATATAACGATCAGATCTGTACCCCTAGGACTGAGGTGGTGGTGGTGTGGGTGGCCTACACTGATATTGGGGTCTAAAACTCCACAAGCATCACTCTGATGACCAGTGGACCTCACCCTCTTATCTTGCTCCCTCTTAATCCTCTCAGTCACTCGCTGCTGGCGTCTACGTTCCTCATAATTTTGTGCAAATGCCTGAATCTGAAAAATATCCATATTATAATTCAATGCAGCAGTACTACAAGCCTCAACATAATCCAGATGCAATCCCACTATAAACCTATGGATTGTGGCCCTCATCGTGTTGACCAACGATGGAGCATATTTAGCCAAGGAAAACCTAAGACAATACTCATGGACACTGGAATAACACTGCTGGACATCTAGAAACTGATTAACCTGAGCCTCTCGTATCTCTAACGGTAAATAATGATCCAAGAAGCCTCTGAAAACTCAGGCCAGTCTGCTGGAGGTGCGTTATATTTTCTGGAATGCTCCCATCCATCATACCACAAGACTACTATATCTCGAAGCCTGAAAGCCACTAACTCCACTGCCTCGGCCTTCGAAGCATGCATTACTCTGAAAATATGGTGGAGCTAATCAATAAAATTCTATGGGTCCTCATCCCACCTGGCCCCTGTGTACTCTGGAGGCTCTAATGCCAGAAACTCTCGCACTCTCAAACTACTGGGCCCCTCAGAAGACCCTGCACTAGCTGGTACTCTCGGCTCTAATGCCAGAAACTCTCGCACTCTCAAACTACTGGGCCCCTCAGAAGACCCTGCACTAGCTGGTACTCTCGGCTGTCTCTAGATAGATACTATCTGAGTCAGTAACTGCACCACACTCCTGATATCCTGATAAGACGGTGCAGGAGAGGATATTGGAGATGCTGCCTCCCTCAGAAGCTCCTCAAGTAGTAAAGGAGTCACCGATGGCTGAGAAGGGGTCTCACCCTGGGCCTCAGACTGGGCCCCATCTGCTGGGGGTGCCCTGTTGGTCCCCTCGCCTACTGCTGTGTTACCTCTCTGACTAGCTACAGTTTTCTTAGTCACTGGCATTTCTGTACGCAAACACAGTGGGTAAGTTTAACTCAAATTTCCTGTGACTCAGCTCTACGACACGATTTAGATCTGAAAGATGGGTAACCAACTCCTAAATGCCCTGTAGCTCCCTGTTTATATAATATAGTGCACAACACATCTATAAACAAGACCCTACTAGACACGGCTTGTAGATTCTCTAGGACAGACCTGCTCTGATACCAAGTTTGTCACACTCCAAATATGGAGAGGTGTGGCCGGCACCCGATGTCACACTTGGCCCGAGCGTACCACTCTGTAACTGTAACTCTGGAGGGGCAACCCTCAACTTAGGTTGATGAGGTCTACCTACAAGTAGACAATACCAACCAAGGTCATATCCTGAATTATCATTAAGTAATAATTGTCATATCTCTAGGGCGCACACACCCAAACATATATATATATATATGATTGTGCAGGCCGGTGAGGCCGCTATGAACGTCTACAAACCAACAGTACCAAATAAACATGTACAAAGGGGCCGACAAGGCCAGAATACTGACATACAAACATAAAGGACTTATCCACAAGCCTCTAGAGATCATAAAGTTGTATCATAGTTGGGACAGGGCCCCGGCCTACCTATCATGTCTACATGCACAAAAGAAATTCCCAAGTCTAGACCTCACAACTCCAGATGAGTGGAACTTACCAATCAGCTGATGTTTGGTCCTGTCTACTAGGGAGGTCTATCTGGTTGTGTCAAAACCTACATGCATGAATACAGCGCCCCTAGCAAAAGGGATGTCAGTATGAAATAATGTATCAAGTATGTAAGAAAATAGAGTAACTGAAACTGAACTGAAAAGCATGGTAATCTGGAGGCCAAATAATTCCCTGGAATATACTAACATGATCCAACTCAACAAAATGCAATCTAATAATATCATAGCTAGCCGGCCACATATAGGGCTAGGTGTATCTCTCACTGACTAAGTAATCAGGTGTAAAATCTCACTGACCATAAGGCCAGGAAAATATAAATTCTCACTAACCATAGGCCAGGCAATGGTATCGTGAAAATATACTTTGTTTTTTTAAAAAAAGGTTCTCTCGGCGCATGTTAAGTAACGTTTGCTAACGTGCACCGAGTCGCCTACCATGGCACGCTGCCAAGGCAACGTCAAAGGTAAGACTGTGATAGCTCCACCAAGGAAGGATAATGAACAGATTGTGACGCCTGACTCTGGCATACCACATACTTTGGGGCCAATGAAACTCACTCACTGGATACCAGGATTCGAAGGTGAAGCGACGGCGATACCACTGCCGGAGCTAGATGAAACAAAAAATGCGAAGGCAATAGAGGAGGACAGTATCACCCAAGTAGCTCCGAAGTTGCATTTCTCAGCTGCTACTAACCCTAGCACTAATGCAAATACACCAATGGAGCAAGCGTCCAGCTCTAAAGATACACCAACGGTGAGAAAAAGTGTTGAGAATGGCAAGGCGAAGCTTGTAACTGAAACTCCAACTGCTAATCAGGTAGCTGAGAACAAGCATAAAGGCAATCGACCAACAACAGGTATGCAATTGAGCTACATTCCCCCAATGATTAAAGATGGAACCAAATTTGTGCAAATTAACCACAATAAGCTAGAGGAACAATTTAAAAGGTAGGATAATACACTTATTGGATATGTGATGGGGAGTACTCCTAATTTCAAAGAGATGGTACAGTTTGTCCATAGCCTATGTTGATACACCTAGGGTTTATGTACATGGTGGTGGATACTTCATATTCCTATTCAAAATGATGGAGGAGTAGAGCCAAAATTGGAATATGGCCCTTATTTCTTTAATAGTAGACTAGTTATCTTGCGTGATTAGGAGCATGACTATCATTTCAAGCCTGAACTGCTTCGAATTGGGCTGATGATAACCTGAGTAGAATTGCAAGTTGTCTTGGCAAGCCTATATGTGCAGACCAGCTTACAGCTCAGCTTGAAAAGGTATCATATGCGAGATTACTGATTGACATGGACATCATACAACCACTGCCTGAGATGTTGTATATTGAGGAGGCTGATAGAGTAATAAGACAACAAAAAGTCGAGTATGAATGGAGACCAAAAGTTTGTTATGGTTGCCTTCAGCTGGGTCACTATCAAGAGGAATTCAATGTGAATGGGGCAAATACTAAGGAGCCTTTACAACAGAGGCAAGCTCCACCACAAGCAAGAAGAAGAAGACCAACTCGGAAGGGATCCTCTGTGTCTCTATGGATACCAAAAGAGGGGAGAGAAAGCCATGAAACAAGTGGTTCTACAGTAGGTGAAGTGGTAGAGCAACCACAAGAACAGGGAAAGTGACCATGACTAACAGAGAGCTTGAGGTAGCACCCCAGAGTTCGCAGAGTGCAGACCTTCTCAAAGAGATAATGCAAAGACCTTATCAATTTGGAACTGTGCAGGTTGATATTGTAAAAACTACTAGGGCTAAAGCACCTCATATACCTAAGGTCACATGATCATTTCCTCCTACAACATTAGAGGGCTCAACAAGCCCTCAAAGAAAAAAGGGTTCGAGTCCTTTCTTCTCAAATATAATGTAGATATAATAGGCTGTTTGGAGACAAGAGTAAGGGAACCTAATGAAAGTAAAGTAAGGAGGAGCTTCTTTGGTAATGAGTGGGAGGTAGCCACAAACTACACCTACTCTCCAAGAGGTAGAATCTGGATCTTTTGGAAACCTGCTAAAGTAGATGTAAGCTGTTGAATACATATGGTAAACTTATTCATTGCCATATCTAAGATAAAAGCTTTCTTTTTGTGTGTGATGCTACTTTGTGTATGGATATAATACTGTGGCTTAGAGAATGGAATTATGGGAGAAACTAAAGGTAGTAGCAAGCACTACAACAAGACCTTGGGTAATACTAGGAGATTTCAATTCAGTCCTTTCCCATAATGAGAGAGCTAATGGAGAAATGGTGAGTCAAGCTGAAACTGTTGATTATCAAAGCTGTATTGATGACATTGGGCTAGGACAGATATCAAGAAAGGGATGGTGATGCTAGAGTCTATAGCCCTATTGACTGGGCATGGGGCAATATTGATTGGTTTCAGCAGTATGGGAGTCTTGAAGCTGATTATTTGAATCCAGGGTGCTCAGATCACTCCCCTATCTATATCACAACATCAGTAGCACAGTTTCAACTCAGGAGACCATTTAGGCTGACTGTGGTCAATCAGCAGAGCAATTTCAAACAACTGGTGAAGGATATATAGGGACAGTAGGTGCAAGGTATTGCTATGTTTAGTGTATGGAAGAGATTGCAAACCATAGAACAACAGGCTAGAAATATACAAAGAGAATATAACTCGGTAGATAAGAAACTTATTCAAATAAAGCAGGACCTCGACTCTATACAAGAGGCTATGTCACATGATCTGTTTAACCAGCAACTTATTGATGCTGAAAGAGAAGCTACAAGACAGCTAGAGAAATGGCAGGAGGTGAATGAGAAAATACTTAGGTAGAAATCCAGGGTAATCTGGATCAAACATGGGGATAAAAATTCAAAGTACTTCTTTGCTCATTTGAAGGCTAGACAGTCAAGGAATAGGATCTCATCTATCTACAATGAACAAGGAGTAAAGCTCATTGATCCAACTCTAGTATAGCAAGAGTTCATTAATTTCTTCCACAAACTCTTGGGAGAAGCAGCTCCTTAACTGCCATGTTTAAATATTGATTTAGTAAGGGCAGGAAGGTGTCTTATAATGGAACAACAGCAATTACTACTGCAATCAGTGACAAGAACTGATGTGGAAAAAGCTGTACATGATTTGCCTATTGATAAAGCTCCAGGGGTAGATAGTTTTCCCTTGAATTCTTCAAGTTACACTGGGATACTATAGGAGCAGAAGTGACAACAGCAGTACTACAGTTCTTTAGCATAGGCAAGCTGCTTAAGCGTGTTAATACTACAACTGTGACATTAGTTCCTAAGGTCTCAGGCCCTAATTATGTGAAGGAGTATAGACCAACAGCTTGCTGTTCAACTGTCTACAAGATAATATCTAAGATCATAACTGCTAAACTTAAGGAGGTAGTGGATAGTCTAGTTAGTTCCTCCCAGTCTGCTTTCATTAAGGGGAGGAACATATTAGACAATATATTGATAGCACATGAATTGGTGAAAGGCTAGACACAGAAAGGGGTTTCAGCAAGGTGCATTATCAAAGTAGATATTAGAAAGGCTTATGATTCCGTGGAGTGGCCTTTCTTGAAGATGCTTCTCCTAGAATTTGGTTTCCCTTGTGTACTAGTTGAACTGATAATGGAGTGTGTGACAACAATTTCATATTCTCTGCTTATCAATGGAGGCTTAACACCTGCTTTTAAAGCTAAGAAAGGTTTGAGACAAGAAGACCCAATGTCTCTTTATCTCTTTGTACTGGCTATGGAATATTTGCATAGATCATTTCAAAAACTAAAACTGAACCCCCAGTTTAAACACCACCCAAGATGTGCCAAAATGAACTTGTTTCATATTTGTTTTGCTGATGATCTACTGATGTCTTTGCAGGGCAGATGCAACTTCCATTCACCTGTTATTCCAAGCTTTCCAACATTTTTCTAATGTCTTTGGGCTTCATGCCAATATGGGAAAAAGTAGCTTGTATATTGCTGCGGTGACTAATTTATTCAAGGCTCAGATTCTAGAGGAGTTGCACTTGACTGCTGGTGAATTGCCATTCAAATACTTAGGAGCACCATTGTCTAATAGGATATTGACTGTTAACCAGTGCTTGCCTTTAGTGGAGAGGATGATTGCAAGAGTTAAAGTTGGTCTCCTAAATTCTTATCCTATAGTGGCAGACTTCAGTTGGTTAAGAGTGTATTATTTGAAATGCAAACATATTGGGCCCGGATCTTCCTACTCCCAAAGAAGATCATTTCTATGGTTACCACAGTTTGTAGGACTTTCTTATGGACAAGAAGCAATAATTGTTCCAAGAAGGCCCTTGTAGCTTGGGATATGATATGCAGACCAAAATCAGCTGGGGGATTAAATGTGCTAGATTTACTAACCTGGAACAAAGCTACCATTAGCAAGTTATTATGGGCATTGGCTATGAAAAAGGATAAACTCTGGCTTTTGTGGATTCATTCCTTTTATATTAAGAGGCAAAATCTTACTACCATGCGAGTACCAAAACAACCTTGCGGGATAGTTAGAAAGATATTTAAGGCTAGGAAATGGATTCAGGGACAAGCAGATATAGTTCAAGCTTTGCAACCTATGATATCTCAAGGGAAATACAGTATCAAGAAAGCTTATGGGGTTATGCTTCCTCAATAAAAAGGCTACATTGAGGAATTTGATACTAGTGAAGGGGCCCTTTCCCAGGCATCACTTCATACTATGGATTGCCTTTGCACCAAAGGCTCTCAACAGTGAATAGATTAGCTAAATGGGGAATACAAGTACACAAAGATTGTGTACTCTGTGATTCCAGACTTGAGGAAACTTTTGGACACCTATTTTTTTATTGCACTTATTCTAGACATATATGGTATTCTCTATTGAAGTGGCTGAATATACAAAGCCAACCAGGCAACTGGGGAGTTGAGATATCATGGCTCCAGGACCAACTCAGGAACAACAGACCAAGAGCAGGAATATTGGGGTTTGTTTTGCTGCAGCTATATGCCATATCTTAATTGAAAGGAACAACAGAAGGTTTCAGAAATGTGCTACACTAAGCAGACAGTTGCTGAGAGAGATTGCTATACAAGTTCATATTGCAGGCCAGCAACAAGTCAAGTAGAATGCTCAACTGGAAAGACTGAAGGGATACCCTACATGAAGGAAGAGAAGACACAATACAGTAGCTTTGTAAGAAAGAATATTGATCTGATGCTCATTACTCATATACTCTGTAATTTGTTTGTTTATCATTATGTATAGAGTAGCAAATTTGAATATGTTATAGGCATAGTTTGATGAGAACTAACTCAATAGTCCAAAAATGAGTTATCTGCTTTGTAAATTTGATCCTTGGTTGAACGAAAATTTCTCAGTTAACTAAAAATAGTATCGTCTCACTGACCAAGTATCCAGGAAATAACATCTCTCACTGACCATGAGGCCAGGTAATAATAATATCTCACTGACCAAGTGGCCAGGCACAGAAAGTGTATGTATATGACCATGTATATCATGTATATACTAAAATGTATAAAAGCACTGGAATGTCTCTCTATCTCTTCTAGTATCAAGGATAAGGAGCGGATAAGAGTCCCTCAGAAGATATGATATAACCCCTCGGGAAGCAGTAACATCACTAAGGACAAGATATATATGATATGTGTTCCCTTCTCACAGGTCGTCAAACTTTTAGTAATTCTGGGATCATACCAATGAAAGAAAGGGATAGACATTATATACCTCTTGTCGTCTATACGAACTCAACAATGAAACTCGTCTCGAATAGCAGTTCAACCTATAACAATGGTAATACGTTTGTCAACTCGGTGAATGCAAGTATACGTTGTATATCAAATGATAACTCATTTCTATAAAGAATTGGGCAGCATTTTCCCTACTTTACACACATCCACAACTCAATCACATGATCAACAACATCAATAACAAGTCACAACTCAAGAACATATCCAAATCAGTCCAATATACACCTATATACAACATTGCTATACATTCTCTCTCTATATCCATGGAGTATAACAACAACAGTTAGTACACCTATTCCTCATGTCAATCTAGCCACTGTAACAACATTAGAACAACCATCAAGAACAGTCCACACTCCAACAATACCAAGAGCATGATATACGGTACATCTTCCATCTTTTCTTATCAAACAAGTTGGCTAAAGGTTATACAAGCTCAAGTACACATAGAATGGATAAAATCTTACCTTAAGCAAGAACAACTCCAACTTCAGATTACTTCACCACAAAGAAAGCTCATATCTTCCACATAATAAGAAGAACTCAATATTAACAAGCTTCCTTAGCCTTGGTGTGTTAATCCACTTGATTCACCTTAGATATGCTTCAATTAAGTATGAGGACTAGGGGAGAGGGATTGAGAGCTTATAGGGGTTGTGTTAGGATGAAAATGAATTCACAAAGAAGGGCCACGAAATATATACAACAAAAGCAACTTAAGCCGACTTGGATCTGCGTCCAGGTCTGCATCACAGATGCCCATCTGCAGATGCAGATCCAAACGCATTTTCCAGGCAGAGAATTCCCAAAATTTTCAGCTCAAATGATTCCTTCTTTTGCAAGGCATACTAGGTTCTGTGTCGCGGAACCCTCCTCCAGTACACAGAACTTCGACGAAACGTATTCTCTTCGATTTGTTTAACCTCTAATCCTTCCAATACTTACTAAACATGATCTTACAGTCTTGTATACTTAGTATTAACATGACTAATCCCTTATAACCTCAAAGATAGTCCCGCTCTCCAAGTCTACGTCGATTAACTCATGATGAAACTCAATGCACGAAGATACAAGGTGTAACAGTTTACTTATTAAATGAATGAATGATTGGGGATGGTTTGCCTACCTGAGGGAGTGTAGGTGCCATCATGATCCGTGAAATGGGTTGTGACACATTTATTATAGATTATATTAATCAATACTGCTCCCTCCGTCCCAATTTATATGACACTCTTTTCTCTTTAGTCGGTCCCAAAAAGAATGACACCTTTCTATATTTAATTACAATGTAACTCTAATAAAGATATAATTTCCAGCCACAAAATTTTTTTGGCTTGTTTTAGACTACAAGATTCAAAAGTCTTTCTTTCTTTCGTAAACTTCGTACCCATTCAAACACCCTCATATAAATTGGGACAAAGGGAGTATTAAATAAAATTACATGCAATTACATTTTAAGTGACCTGTTTGTGTGCGAGATGCGTCAAATAGAGTACATCATCATTGTAATTTAATTATTATTTCCGGTTAGTTATCATTAATTATACATTATATTAGTCAATACTATATAGAATTACCTGCAATTACATTTTAAGTGACCTACTTGTGCACAAGATATGGCAAATATATACATCATCTGTAGTTTAATTTATTATAACTTGTTAGTTATCATTTATTATAGATTCTATTACATAAAGTTACCTGCAATTACATGTTAAGTGACCTGCTTGTGCACATAATAAGTCAAAGATAGTACATCGTCAGTGTATTTTAATTTATTATAATCGATTAATTATCATTTATTATAGATTATATTAATTAACAATATTAAATAGAACTATTTGCAATTACATTTTAAGTAATCTGCTTCTGTACGGAATACGTCAAATGTAATTAAGGAGTTACCTAACTATTTAGTTAAGTTAATTAAATAGAATTAAATAGTTGCCTAATGATATTAAACATATTATAGCAAAATAATTAATTGAGATTATACTTGTATAGGTAACCATTGCATTATTGCATAGAAAGTATTGTTTCAAACACTTCAGACTTTATGGCAAACGATTAAAATGGAGTACTGTAGATCTCCATTATAAATTTATCAACTCATTATAGAATGGATTTAAGTTATATGCACTGATAGTGTAATAATTTTTTACATCATCGGTGTAATTTAATTTATCATAACCGGCTAATTACCATTTTGTTGTAGATTATATTAATCAATTTTATTAAATAGAATTACCTGAAATTACATTTTAAATGACCTGTTTGTGCATGATAGAAGTCAAATATATATTTTAATTTATTATAACTAGTTAGTTATCATTTATTATAGATTTAATGTAATCAACTATTAAATAAAATTACCTGCAATAACATTTTAAATGACTCGCTTATGTACGGATACGTCAATATAGTACATTATCGGTGTAATATATTTTATTATAATCAGTTAGCTATCATTTATTATAGATTATATTACTTAATAATTTTAAATTGAATTACCTGCAATTACTGTTTAACTAATTAACTTGCTTGTGTATAGGACACGTCAAATATAATTAATTATCAGTGTAATTTAATCAATTGTAACCGATTAATTATCATTTGTTATAAAATATGTCATTCAATGTTATTAAATAAAATTACTACTAATTTACCTTTTATAACTTGCTTCTGCAGCCGATACATCAAATCTAGTTGGAGTAGGAAAGTGACGCGGAAATCTTAAAATAGTTCAATCACAATTTGAGAAAACATTAAATAAATTTCTAATAATGTTTATTTTGGTGTACTATACACACATAAAGAATCGTAACCGGCCTTAGTTATCTAATCCTATTCACAGTCAAAATGGGAAAACACTCTTTATTAGGAAAATAATCTATAGTATCAAATAACTTTCCAAACTTAATACCAAAACATTCCTATTAAATCCTAAACATTTTTGCTCAACATTGTAAAAATTTATCATGGACATACTTCTGTTGTTATTATTAGTATACTATGAAGAAGACTTTCTTCTACAATTTCGTTCCATCAAAAGCAGAAGAAGAAGAAGCATGCAAAGACAGTAACACCCCATGGCTAGTGACTCGTCAGCTAGTAGAAATACGGGACATGGAATTCGCCCTGGTCATAGAGGCCTGCAGAATCCGTGGCCAATCAAGAAGGCCATCACACTTTATGAGGCGTTCGTCAGGAAGTTGGTGCTGCCGTTCGCGGACATTTTCGAGCATGTTTTTCGGTACTGGACGTTGGACATGACAAAATTCGTGACGTTAGGGCACAAGAAGAATGTGAAATTATGGGATGTTACTACTGAAGAGAACAACACTAAGGATTATGAATGTTATATTGAGATGTTGCCTAATGAGTACTATGCATTTGTGTGTTTCGATTTGTTTAAGGATCGTGGATTGGGCGTCGATGATGAGATTGGGCTGTATTGGGATCCTAGATCATCTTCAAATTTAAATTCAAGTTAATTAAAAATGTCATGTTTGATGAAATCTTGTGATGATTTTTCTTAGGAGATTGAAAGATTGTTATACTTATATATAAAAGAATAGTGCTCTCAAGCAATAATATTAAATTTACTGTTTTTTTCTTTTTCTTCTATTGTTGTGGAATGTCATGTTACTCTCCATGTTTTCTTTTATGTGTCTTAGTTTGAAGTTTTGATTAAAGAAAAGAAGATTTTTGAATCTTGTGGCATCAAATATGGTATATGAGTTGTTGAAGTTAAAAAGTTACTAAATATGAAAAGCAACATTCGTTTGAAACAACGTAAAAATGAAAGTTTGCAGGGGTCATGTTTGATGAAATCTTGTGATGGATTTGCATTAGTTTTCAGATTGTAATAACAGTCAGGCACCATTCGACGGAATTTGGGAAACTGCAAGTCTCTCATTTACTTAATCTTGGACAAAACAAGCTCACTGGAAGTGTTCCGAAAGAACTTGAACGCGTTACAAGCCTTCGTTATCTGGAACTGAACAGGAATGACTTCGAAGGATCTTTTCCAAGAGCTATCAAAAACTTTCAAGATTTGGAGATTCTGAAATTGGCCGGCAATATATCTGAAGGAAGGATACCAAAATTCATCGGTGAGCCACATAGCCTCCGTATCCTCGTGCTTGCATCAACACATGCAATGAACCTATCCGGAAGGTCTAACGAAGTTGGAAAATCTACGATGTATCGGTTTGTCCAGGAAAAATATGTCCGGTCCCATTCCTGAGAATCTTGATGGCTTGAAAATGATGTTGAAAAGACAAAATGAGGCAACCATCTTAGGTTATGTTTACTCCCTCAAGTCCACTGGTGCTCAGCTAGAAATAGTCCCCTAGACACATTGGCTTAATTCAGTGTATTCCTACAACACTGGATCCGACGTCTCGAGCAATGCTAGCTCTAACTGGTAAAATTCCTGAGACAATTGGCCTTTTAAGTGGACTCCCGTTGCTATTGCTGAATCTTTAAAATAACAATCTTTTTGGAGTGATCCCAAAGACTATCAGCGAGATGATTTCACTCTAGTCGTTGCATCTCAGTTACAACCATTTCACAGGTGAAATTCCATAGGCATTGACATTGTTGGATTTTCTACAGCATCTCAACATGTCTTATAAAAATTTGAGGGGAAATATTTCAAGAAATCCACATTTTGACACTTTGTATCAAGACGGAACAACATATACTGGGAACATACTTATGTGGTGCTCCTAATCGATGAGATTAATTGCAGTAAATATGGACCCTCTATTACTGAAACAATAAAGAACAGATATATGGTCTATTTTCAGTAAAATCTGATGTCTTCAGTTTCGGTTTTCTGTTATTGGAGATAGCAAGCGAAAAGAAGAATCCATGCTTCCATCATCGACCTCATCATCTTAGTTGATTCTTCGTTTGAGGACTCGTGCTCTATGTTGGAGATATTGAGGTGCATTTATGTCGGTTTGTTATGTGTCCAACAGAGTCCAGAAGAAGACAGACCAAATATGTTAGCTGTGGTTCTGATGTTGAATGGAAAGAGTTCACTACCACAGCCAAAACAGCGAGGCTTTCTGATAGATGTGATACCAACTGAATTTACTAGTAGCAGGCCTGATTCTTGCACTGCTAATGAAATTACATTTCGTCTTTTGAGGCTCGTTAAGCTGACCTCTAAATACATCCTCCATTTATTTGCCATTATTCTTGGCTTCAATGAAGCTACATGGAAAGTGAGGATTTATATAACAACCTCAACTTGAAACGCAGTATTGTTTGTTATTCTTGGTTTTCATTGTACATTTGTCCAATTATGTTATATAGGAATTTCTGATATTCAGGTCAAACTTACTAATCATTTCTTGGTAAGTAGGTCATTACAGTTTCAAGAAAAGGAAATATCCAAGAATATAATGATGATGATGATGATGATGTTGTAAGCAATTCCAGTTTCAGATGTAAAATCTATACTACATTATCTTTCTTTATATTGAAGGTATCATTATGAAATTTGGTAATGTGAAACAAAGGAAGACATACATTATTGGACCCTCTAATCCATTCACAAGTTAAAGTATACAGTTTGCTCACTCTGCTCCATTTTAGGTGACATTCTGTGTTTTTTAGTCTGTTCCAAAAAGAAAATGATACCTTTATATATTGAAGAACAAATTAACTTTAAATTTCCCACTTTACCTTTGTTGAGATGATTTATCGCCACACAAATATTTGTAACTTGTTTTAAACTACAAGTTTCAAAAGTCTATCTTCCTTATGCACAATCAATTGGGCCTTATATTTATCCCATATACCATATTTGTATGGTGGCGCGATGTTCTACGTGAATTCACATTCGAATGATATCATACGCAAGCTGTACAATTAGGACATCAATATGATTTTATTTTGTTTACCGTATTGGAGGTTATGTTCTTTTTTGCTCTTTTTCAGGCTGCTTTTCATTTTTCTTTGGCACTTAAGGTACAAATCAGATGTATTTGGTCCCTAAAAGGGATTGCAGTTCTAGATCCTTAGGAAAATACTTTTCTCAATACCCTTATTCCCTTTCATCTGAAGTTGCCGTAACTTTGGGCTCATCATGTTAGACTCGTGGGGAAGATAAAATGAATCATACGGTCACATAAAATAAGACAGGAATATTAGAAGTATTCTTCAAGTTAAAAGAAGTCCAATCAAGAAAAAAGAAAGGGGCAAAAAGCTTTAATTAGTGATAACTGAGAAGTTTGGTAATGCTACAAGTAGTTGCAAAAAAATCTTATAAGGTGCAACCAGGTCACTTTTAACTTCTGGAGGATCCAGGGTTGTTGAGTTATATAAAGGTCTTATAAAGTTGGTTGAGTTATTTATATTACATAGAGAGTGTAAGAGCTTCCAAAAGGATTTATAAGGATCTTATATGACATCAGAACCAACATTTGGTAAGTCAATTCTCACTCAAAAGGTGCATAGGTGTTTTGAGTTATAAATGTCTAGAGCTACTCTACTCATATATAGTGTCTTAAAGTTTTAGGTTGGATACTATAAGTCTTTTCACCAGGACTTTTAACTACAAAATGAAGGTTTCTGCTTCCCATGAATTACTCCACACTCGTTCTCTTAAAGTTTTGGATTCGATGCTCAAATTCTTACCAATACAACGGACCCTTGTGGTCCGACCCTTCCCCGGACCCACGCAGAACGTGAGCTTAGCACTGCCCGCCTTTTTTTGTATCAGATATAAAATATAGACGAACATATCACTCTGTAGAATTTGACATGCGTTGCTTTCACCTACCGGTTTCTGATTTTTATCCTTATTCCCACTCAACAAGATTAATTTGTTAACGGTAAAGTAATGGAAACAGAGTCCAGAATTCTGCATTTCAGGAAATTACAATCATAATGAACCGTGGACATATACCAAAAGCGGGTGCAAAGAAAGTGAGATTGACTAACATAACTTCATTTGATTTCTTGAAATTTTGATAAATACATGTAAGACGTTACACTGAAACACCAAATAATTTAAATCTCTTGCTCGTGTAACATTATATATGAAAGCAACAATTGCACTATAATAATATTACACTGATTATATAATATGAAAAAGAGACATACATAACATCGCAGGTTAGTTGTTCCTGCATTAATTAGTTAAGAGTTTAAGTTATATACACTGACTGTCAGTGCATAGAACGTAAACTCATTAATTAATTGACCTATGGAATGCGGGGATTGCGAACGCTGACTAACCTAACATCATCGACCACTGGACCACACAAGGACCCAGAGTTGTCACCCTTCATATGATAATACGAGCTCAAGAACCTGACCCTGGTTCGTCGAGACATCGCTGTGAACCTAAGCTTGGCACGTTTGAACCCACCTTTGCCTTTGGACATATAAGGAACTTGTAGTGCAACTTTGCCAGCAAATGCCTCAACAAGCATAGACCCTTCACAAGAATTGTTAGCATCTCCAACTGAAAATATGAGATCATAAATCTTTCCTGCTTGGGTTATTACTTCTTGTGCTATTGAACTTTCTCGTCCCGCGACTAGCTCGACTGCTCGTTTGCCCTCGGGAACGGTGAAGTGATCAGAATCAACGTACTTTATGGCCTTGAGAGACTCGACCATCCATCCAGGTAACGGGCAATGATCATCTTCTATGTTGGGAGGAATTAGGACACCCCAGTTTGTGTTAGGGAAGATGTATGGACCTTCCTCAAAGTTCCCATTCTTCAACATGTTGTCTGCATACATTTATGTAGTCAGAGCTTAGCTTTCTTGCATTGACGGCGTAAGAAATATTTACATAATCTGATCATTTAAAAGGTAATTACAGGCAATTCCATATAATGGTTATTAATTGATAACCTAGATTAAATAGTAAGTGTGTGTATACTCCATCCACTCCATTATATATGGTCCTGTTCTTATTAGTTTCGTACAAAAAAGAGCAGTATCTTTTTAAATTTGAAAATAATTTAATTCAAACTTCCAATTCATCCTTGATGACTTATAATTATAATCACATAAATGTTCTGACAGATTTAGGACCACAAGTTTCAAAAATTTCAAACTCAAATTATATGTGTCAAAAAGTTAAGAACATGGAGTAGTATATATGTCGGTTTGGTTAAAAACCGAACCAAACCGATTAAATAAACCGATATTTATTGGGTTGGGTTTGGTTTGGTTTTAAGTTTTTAAGAACCGATAGTATTTGGTTTGGTTTTGGTTTTACTACGGGCAAACCGAAGAAAAAACCGAACCTAACCGACAATTTTATACATACTTTTTATTATTACATATGTACAATGTATTAATTTTTATAAATACTTTTAAATAATTTGTATACTTCTTAAGCAAAATTTATTTATCTCTAATAGGCTAATGAACTTTATACCTTAAGCCGATTTTTAAAAAGAAATCAATGAATTCAAACTCATTTATTCAAAGACACAACTACGAGATTTACCTAGATTTATTTTTTATATTTCTTATAAACTTTATTCACTTAATTAAAACTTATAAATCCTAAGATATTTTCTCCATAATCCAAGAAAACTATAGCTACTGCAATAAATGGGTGATAACGAATTATAAGTTGGAAAATGATAGAAAGTTCTATCGTAATTGTAGGAAAAAAACAAAAAAACAAACATGAAAGAACCTAACTCGATTAACAAAACCGATGAATATATATTATATTTGGATTGGTTTGGTATTAATATTTTTAAAAGCAAAACTAGATTGGTTTGTTTTTTATTTTAACCATGAACCCATCCAAATACGAAAACAGAGAATTGTCTATATATGATAAGGTTTTATACAAACCGACTTCAAAATTCTTGCTTACGTACACACTCACCTTTTCTTGAGCCCATTACCCCCCTAACCGATTACAACCAAACGTAAAAAAGTAAAATATATATTATATTTGGTTTGGTTTGGGTTTTCCACATATTAATTTTTTATTTTAAAAAACCAACTAGATTGGATTTTTAAAGTCAAGTTTTCCATATTTTTAACAAATCCATTTTTTTCCATATTTAAAAAAAAATCACTCGAAAAAAACAAATTTTTAATTTTTTTGTAAAAAAAAGGGTTTTGAAAAATCATTTTTTTAAAAAGAAAATTCAATTTTTAATCCATGTTTTTAGTTTTTTTTTTTAAATGGGTTTAAAAAAATCAAATTTAGCATAAATTAAAAAAAAAAAAACGGGTTTTAAAACTCATTTTTTTTAATGAAAATTTAATTTTTTTTTTTTTTTTTAAAAATTAACATGTAAGCTCTAAAAAATTTAAAAAAAAAGAAGAAAATAAATAAATACACACAATAAGGTGCATTTATTCAATATTCGCTTACTAAATCGTAGACCCAACTAGTAAGGGTGAACAAGTTTATGCTTTCAAACGATCAACTAATGCTGCCATGATCGGGAACAGATACTAGCATAAATAATTAAGTCTATGTTTGGACAAATACTCTTACGATTAAAACTATTAAATATCTTTTTTATAAATAGTGTACAAAAATCTTAAAAGATAGATACAGTCAAATCTTTTTATAATATCATTTTTTGGACATTTTTTTGCTGCTAGAGCGAAATACTGTTATAGAGAACATATAATATAACATAACATGAAAAATCGATTCCAAAAATAAATTTAACCGTTATAGTGAATTGTTATTATAGGGGATTAACTGTTATAAAGAGGTATCTGAATAGGAGCAGGTATTAGTTAAAGACATGAGGAGTTACCTTTTGGTCTATGGGGGTTTTTCAAAGCCTTGAGAGCAACAAAATCAATGAGTGGACCACAAGCAGGGTCTTTCTCACGTGCAGGATTATGCAGCACAATGTCAATCACATTGGACTCAGCCAAGAAACCCCATGAATAGGTATCCCAACCATCACTACTATACATGGTTTGCAATGGCAACATTCCCCAATCTTTGGGGTCAGTACTTGGTGACACTGACACATTGAGTCTCTCTTCTTGTGCACAAGTCCTAGCAAACACAAAGGACAATGAGTAGAAAGTCCCCTTTGCGACATTCATTATTTTGGTCTTGAGAGAGGCATCTTCACCAAGCCTAACTGCAAAATCACCTTGTGGGACTGGAAGCAACATGTCCCCTTGCATTTGCCCTGATTTTATGTACTCCACATAACCTGATAGTTCCCAGTGGGGTATAGCGTGAGGGTCCATCACTCTTGTGTTCTTCATTTGTGATTCTTTTGGGCCTTGTTCGAAGTTGCCATTTGGCAATAATCCTGATAAAGAAAATAAAATTAGAGTTTAATTTTTATACACTAAGTGTAAAAGAATTTCAAAATTATCGGATCAATAAAGGATAATTACATGTAATCGTGCATGTAAAGTAAGACTGAAAAATAAGGCAAAGATTATTTGCTACAACATGTTAAAGTTGAAATTTTACTATTGTGGTAGTCAAAGTTAACAAAGTAAGCGCAGCGATGACAAGAACAAAGTAAGGGCACTACGTGTATGTAACTTTTTTTAACTGATCTTTTCTTGGCTTTTATAGCTTTATGTAACATGGATTGCATGTAAAATGAAACCATATTACCAGCTATTTAAGGATTTAGAAAGACATTTCGTTGAAGCTATCATTTTACTCTCCTTAATCAAATCTCTTCCTAGATTAACATGCTATTTAATTGGAACAGTAAGATCCGCAAGAAATGACCTTTTTCTTTTAAGTCAAATCATTCGGAAATACATTTAATTTCAACATTCGGGAGAGCGAGAAATATTAGTAGTATATATGAGTTTAAGTTTTATAAACAGGTGTTCTTTTACATCATGAGGTCTTTCAAATGATATCTACAATTTAAAATCTTTGACTGTTGACTGGAGGATGTAACCTATTGTCGCAACTCCCAAGTTCTAAACGTTTATTACTCCAATTCCTCGTCATAATAGATATTCATGCGCAAAAAATCGTACCATATCTTATTGGTGTACAAAACCCCAAATAATCTTCCCTTATATTGCTTCTAGCTAAAGAATTCTTTCTCATCATAAATTTGTTAAAATCTCGCTAGATAATCCTGTACCATTTTTATACTAAGAACCATAAGAAAAAACTATAAATACGCCCCTCAAATTTGTCAAAATGTTCAATAAAATGACACGTACACTTAAGATTTGTCCTCCTTATATTATCGTTGCTATACCATCCAATAGCTTAATAATGAAATGCTTGAGTCATCTAAGAGGTAATTAATAACTAATAAGACCTCCTCGAAACGAGACACATTATTAAGCTAACCTCATATATATATATATATATATATATAGCTAAAGTATGGGACGAAAAAAACCTTTTTTTAAAAGTTAGAAAGCGCTAAGTAGGATTCAAAAGCAGTCAAATATACATGTCACACTTGAATGTCATTCGCAATCTTTTTCTCTTCGGGAAGATTCCACTAGAGCGCCTTCTACTTTTATGAGGTCATGAACAAGATCAAAATCATTCTCAACGAGTTTATAAATTCATGCTAAACGAGAAATACAAAAGTTCATATAAAACACACCCATAAAAATAAATGATTGTAACAAAAGGATATATAAGGATTTACCATCTATTAGAGATGAACCAACTTGGAGGGTAGCACAAAATAACACCAATAGTATAGCTGCCGCCTTCATTTTCATAGGTTCTTCCATATACAAAATATGTGTGTTTATGTGTATGAGAGAGAGAGAGAGAATAGAGAGAGATGCAGAATGAAAATTAGCAAACTCTCGACGGGTTTTTATGAATATCTGTTGGTGAAAATGCCCCTACAACTTATGGAAATTACATGCCATTGCCTGGACTTGCTCTTTCGTAGCAGCTACAAGGGAACACAACCTGCACGTGCAATCCTCATGTTGAGGAACAACTCAACCAACACACATCAAAGAAGAATTAATTTATAATACACACTAATTAAGAAAGCTATTTGCTTCACTAATAACACATATTTTGAGCAGTTACCCGTAGTTATTAGTATTTTTTACATGATTTCATACTGATCATGATAGTATATGAAAGTTGATAAAAGTTTAAACACATAAGAACAATTAAGGGCTTTTTTCAATTTTGCCCGTCAGCCAAAATTACTTACTGGCGCTAGTCGAAATATACAAAATATGTATACTAATATGTATATAATATGTATATTTATGTATAAATATGTATATATATACATAATATAGAAAACATATACATTTGCCGGCTATTATTTTTTAGAGCTATCCATAAAGGTAGTTATCTGTATAATTAACTTAAGCTTTGGAATCTTTTAGACTCACCCTACATAGGAGGATTAACAGTATTCCCACTTTACTCTCCACCTGAGCCCAACACTCGACTTAAGAAAAAACCCTAAAGATCTTTAGCAGTAGTTTAATTTGTTGTAAAGATATTTAATTGACATGAATAGCGTAATCATAATGTTCTGGGCTGGTCGGCGTTTCTCTGCGAAAGTAATTGGTTAAGTATTAAGCATCTTACCTTGCTAGGTAACATGATCCGAGCTATATGGAATTATTTTGAGTTAGATTAATGGAGTATATTACTAGTATTGTTGCGTGTTTTTAATTCCTTAGCATCAAGCAATATAAATAAATGGATATAAATAGAGAGTCAATGGGAGGTCTTATCTGGTGTAGGTTGTTAAGTTGTTTGACTACCAGCCATGTGTACTAATTATAATGTATCCTTTCTGTTCTTCGCAGGCTCAACCTGAGGGTAATCTTGTAATTCATGCTCCTTTTGTCTTTGTCTACACATTCTGGCATTGATTAAACTATTGTGTTGGAAATATGAATGTTTTGATTAAATTAATAAATGTATAATATTTGTGTTTGCATACAAATTTTTATCGTTTAGTTATATGATTAATTTTTTCTAACTTAATCATACTAGTTAATTATACATTCTCGCGTCATTTAATTTAATCCTAAACCAAATAGAGTTGTCACTATGCATATTGTCAAAGCTTTAGAACGTTAAGCTTGTATACATGGCAAGATACAGCTCGACACATGGCAGGATGGCAATGGAACACGTGGCAGTAGGAGGTAATGGAACACGTGGTAGTAGGAGGTGCAACGTTGCACTTTAATTCGAGTGAGAAGCCTCGGAGCAAATCGACAAAGGCAATTCTATCGGGTCATTGATAGGAGAATAACGTTATGTGACCGGTCCGGATACGGAGCAAGCGTTACAATCCAGAATTAAAGCTGCATTTATTATTCATTGTTAGAATTTAATTACAACTTAAGAGTTGATGTATTTGTGCTATAAAAAGGAGCATAACAGCCTTGGAAAAGGCATCGAATAACAATCACTGATACTCATTCTCTCAAATTCATTCTTTACAATTAGCATTTTACTTATTCTTTTGCACCGGAATAGTACTCTTTTTCTAAGAGCCGAAACACACACTTGTTCCACCGGAGCAAACCCGTCTAAGGATTTGCTCCAAGGATCAACTGAGTCCAGGCCTAATTATTCTATTATTACTTCTTTGCCATCTCATATATCTTTTACTCAACTGATTTTAATAATTATCATAGGATTTATTTCATTCCTTTATAACAAAACAAGTCATGTATCCCTTAAACCACAAACAAATTCAACTGTTTTTTTTTTATGGTAAACAGTTTGGTGCCCAGCGTGGGGCTAAGGATAATAGTGATATTGTTTTGTTTCTCTAATAACTATACTTATCATTCTTAAATCTCTTTTTAGGGTAAAACTTGAAGATAACGAACTCTGGAAATTAACTAAGCTGATGGAGTGTTGAACAATTCAAACACTTAGGAAAGAAATCAAGCAGTTAGAGAGGACCAGACGAGGAACGAGCAATTCCCGAATTCACCTCATGGATCCAAGCATATTGGAGATGATTTCATTCCTAGCGATAGTCATGAGGAAGAAGTGGTTGCAAAAGCGGATCCGGGGATAGCAAAAATACTGGATCTATTGGAAAGCTATTGCGGATTTGCAAGCAGGAAGAGGCAATGTCGGAGTAAATCCACCCAAGGCGGAGGCAGTGAACGGAAAAGGCAGTTGTGAAGCCCGTACCAATGTTATGGCACCCGAGGTGATGCAGTACTTGGAGGCTCTTTCAACCGGTTGTAGAAAAATGAGAAAGAATTAAACAGTTGGTTGGATCGGAGTGAAAAAGAGTTTAAGGCGTTCAATACTCGAATAGATCAGATTCCAGGAGCCCCACCTGTACTAAAGGGTACCGGATTCAAAAAGATATGTGCAATTGCCGCACCGGCCAAGTGCAGCACCTATACTAATCCCAAAAAGGTTTAAGATGATGGATCTACCCAAATACGATGGGACTATCGATCTTCAAGAGCACGTGACCACATACACATGTGTTGTTAAAGGAATATGCAGCCGAATGAAATTGAATCTGTTCTGCTCAAGAAATTTTGTGAGACCTTGTCCAAAGGGGCAATGATATGGTACTCGTTGCTTCCGGAGCATTCAATCCATTCCTTCGAAATGTGTGCGGATGCCTTTAATAAAGCTCATGCTAGAGCAAAGAAGGTGTCAGCAAGAAAAGCGGATATATTTAAAATTGCTCAAGGTGATGATGAGTTGCTCCGAGAATTTGTTATCCGATTTCAAAAGGAACGTATGCTGCTGCGGGCTATTCCAGACGAGTGGGCAGCGAAGGCGTTTATTAAGGGGGTTAAACCCTAGAAGTTCTAGTGCTTCATTAAAATTAAAAGAAAAACTATTGGAATTCCCTGCTACAACATGCACAGACGTTCACAATAGGTACGAGTTAAAAATCAGGACGGAGGATAACCAGTTCAGATTGCCGGCTGGGTCAACTAGTCGGAGTCCAAATTATGATAGGCCAGGAAGGAATGTTAGTTTTGATTCCAAATTTGGAAAGGATAGGTACTAGCCGTATGGTCATCACGAAAGGCCTCGTTCAAGGCCAGAATGGAGTCGGGGCAGTCAGTATGAAAGACCTGTTTCTGATAGGAAGGGTGAGTCTGGTCAAAATAGAAGAGGACTGCAGCCCAAGGCAGCGACAATTGATTTTTTTACAAGTAAAACGAAAAATTCAAGGTTGTCGGAGTACAACTTTAATATTGATTTGGTAGAATTGGTTGCGGTGATAAATAAAATCGATGGCATGAAGCGGCCCAGACCAATGAGGACGGATCCAGGCCAGAGAGACATGAGCTTGTTTTGTGATTACCATAGGACTCATGGTCACCGAACGATTGATTGTCGACACCTCAAGTATGAGGTAGCACGATTGTTGAAGGACGTCTACTTAAGAGAGTTCTTGAGTGACAGGGCCAAAGATAACTACGGAAACCATAGGGACTTGGTCAAGTAAGAGCCTTAGACTGAGCCTCGCCATGTTATTAACATGATAATTGATGATCCTGATCAAACCAAAGAAGTACCAGAAAGGGATCAAATTGTTCTTTTAGATCAGCAACCGAAAAAAAAAAGTATACCCGGGCACCGGTTTATCCCCAGAGCTCAAGCTTAAAGTTGTTGAATTTCTTAAAGATAATGCCGATTGTTTTGATTGGTCCTATTTTGGTAAAACAGGGATCTCGCTGGAAGTACCTTTAGTTGAAGGGAATAAGACGATGGGTGCTCTCGGGCGAAAGACTAGAGCGGATGAATATGATGAGGAACAAAAGTATAAGGGAACTTCTATTGCGTCCTAATGATTTGGTGATTTTCGCTTTGATCAATAGTATTATGTTTTCCGAAACAATGGTAGTTCCAAGAAGTCCGGTCAACACTATTCAATGGGGAGTCATAGAACAGTTGGTTGAAATGGGTGAAATCGAATTGTCCAATGAGGGAGCCATTGGCTTAGTTCAATCTGGAGTTGTGGAATTAATGGTAGCCACCGGAGGCGGAGAAGGGAATGCGAAGTTTCTAGTAGTAGATGAGGACGAGGGTTCAAGTTTGTACTGGGGAAACCTTGGATTCAAGATACAAATGCCGTGATCTCAACTCCCCTCAAGTGGTTGGATTTTTGGACCTCGAAAGGAGTGGAGTACGTCCCGATAAGAAATTTTAATGAGTGGAATGCTAGATAGTGGCATAGTCGGAGTAGCTCTAGAAAAAAAAACTTGCAACTAAGCTGGAGGAATAAGAAATGAATTGAGTGATAAGCGAATGAATGCTTGATCAGAGAAAACCACAGAGAATGAAGTTGAGCCGAAAATTTTCAAGCCGAGAACATTTTGAGGTAAGCCTAAATTATTTGAACGGTTCTTTTCTAAGAAAGTTTTAATAATTATTGCAGGAGCAAAAGATTGGTTTCAGAATGATACCCAACAAGGATGGAGCCCGGATGCGAGAGAAGGTCACAAGGATATTTGGAGGACTTCGAGAACATATGCTGCACTCTTATTCCCTTCGCCCAGTTTTTATCCCTAAAAATAGAAAGGGTTTTTCCAGCAAGATTTTTAATGAGGCAGCAACAAACGTGTTGTTCTGGATAAAAAGTCAAATGTCGAGAATAATTTTAAACAAGCTTTCAAGAAGAGTGGCCGCGGGAATTTGATTAATTCAAGAGCCGTAGCAACAACTTTAAAGTTAAGTGTCGTAAGAACTGGGGATTGTTGACCTGACAATAAGCTTGTTAATCAAAGTTTGTATGATTGCAATGAATTTGTTTCTCAAATGCTTGATTTATAGCTAAAAGAGAATTATATTGGTCAAATAGACTTTTCATTCAAAACTTTGACTGAGTGTTATTCATGCTCAAGTTATATACAAAATTATAAGTTTGCACTTAAGCAAATAATGCCCAAATGAATCAGAGAGGTCCGATTCATCAGCATAATTATAAGGCCTTATTCATGAGAAAGAAAATTGAGTCGGATGAGTCATTCCCAACCAATAACTAAAATGTGGAGGTAATTAAACCCACGAAAATCAAACTCGGAGATACATAAAACCCGAGTAAGTCAAATCTAGGAGCAATGAAACTCAAAACGTCATATTATGAGATATGCAAATCCGAAGAAATCAGGATCATAGTCAATTGAACCCAAAAAAATTAAGTACAAAATCATTTAAACTTGGGGAAATTACTATTAGTATGGGGAAAAAACCCAACAAACAGCAGGATTATTTAAGCTGAACAAGCAAGAACTCGTTATTTGAGCCCGAAGCTCAGCAGAAAGTATTGCACGAGTACAACTTTTTTGATGGAAAAAGATAAAAAGATGGGACACGATTTCAGGAGCAACATATCCGGGTAAGCATTGAATATTTACATAGCTTTAACTTGTCTTGCATTAGAATAATAATTAATTTCCGAAATGATAGATAAGGGCATGACAAAAAAATAAGCAGAAAAGTCATGTTTATTTAGCTAGAAATGGAGAGTGCTCATTGAGTACAACAAAACTACTAAGATAAATGCTAAAAGGGGCCACAATGTTCCAATAGGTTGCTAGTGTCAAGATAACCAACATTCAGAGCATCTCTTTTGTTCTCAAAAAATTGTAGCAAGAATTCTTCCTATACGGTTATGGCAGAATTAAGCCTATAGGTTACTTCTTCTTCAAAGAACTCTCCTTATACGATTATGATAGAATTAAACCTATGGGTTACTCCTTCTTCAAACCTCTCTGGAACATTCTACGAGCACGAGCAAGGAACAACTTGGCAAGGTCATCGGTAGACATGTCAAGAAGAGCATCAAGAAGCTAAACTTCTTGAATGTTCTCTGCTTTGGTTGTCGTCCAGCAATCTAGCCTCTGAGTTCCCCTGAAAAACCTGAGGAACAAAAACAACTACGATGAATGGAATGTTTGTTCAAAAAGCAAGAAAAAAGAAAGCATATATATAATAAAAGTGAAGCAGGAAAGTAGGTTATATTGTTAAAGAATATGATGTGCCAACAGGTCGTAAAAATTGACCTAGCCATGTTGCAAACCCAAGCCGGTCTCATGGTCCGGAGGGGTTATTAATCAAAATGGGATAAAATCCCAGAAGGAATTGGCAAATGCCTGAAATTAAAATGGAAAGTAATAATTCTGATATAGAAAGTTTAGAGCAAGTACAAGGACTAATTGTCCGTAGCAATTCCAGCGGCAGGTGGTGACCTAGAGTCTTCACTTCCCGGCCCATTCGCTTCAAGATCCTGGATGTCCTCGAGAGCCATTTCCGTAGCCTCCAAGTCAATTTCAGCTTCAAAGAGTGACGTGGGAAGATCAAAATCACGAGGGCTTGCTTCTTCTAGTGTATCCCTCCAGTCTTAAGAATGGCTAAATCGCGACGAAATTGTAGTTTTTGGCATCGGGTTCTAAGGCGGTCACGGGAAACCTCAACACTAGGAAGCTAGTCCCGGATGTTGTTCAAATCATTCTCGAGCTTAGAGACTTTGTTTTGAAGACCCACATATAAGGAAGTCATAGTTTGGAGAGAATTCTCCCAGTCCCGTAATGAATTAATCGTGTCTTCTAAGAGCATTCTCAGAGAAGATTGAATGGAATTAGAATCTCGAACCTCAGCCTATAACCTTTCTACTTCAGCCCTTAGGCGGTATTGTCTTCCTGGAGCTTGACCTCACGATGAGAAGGAGCAAGGGATCATGCAAGCTCGGCAGTAGAGGTGGCAGCGATGTGACCCTGAAACACGAATAATGAAAAGGCCAATCGAAGATACTGGGACTTGTGAGGGGATTAATCAAAAAGGCTAAATAAGTACCTGGAGGAACAGATTGGCTAACTGAGCCGAAGAAGATTCCAAGATCGAAATTGGAGGTTTTGGGCGTGGAGACGAACCCGAAGTTCCAGCCTCAGGCAGAGGAATGAAGCTCATTTGCATGGTTAGGAAACTGGGGGGATTGGACTTTTTGGGTCCAAATCAGCACACGAAACCTTGGCTTCCTCGGACACCTTCTTTGGAACCATTAGGCAATGGATACTGGGCACTACCAACTCGTGGCAGCTCATCATCATCATCAATTACCAGAGTGAGCATCCTGCTGAGCTTTACTCCAAGCTTTCATGAGCATACGCCGAGTGCGCACCCTGGAACCGATTCCCTCCGAGATTATAAAGGCATCTCTCGGCTTACGCTTCCGGCTGGAGGAAGCAGCATTGACGATCTTCGTCAGGGCAGCCTTTTGGGTCTGGACTATCCAGGGAGTGGGTTTTCGCACCGGAAGATCATAATAAACCTGTGAAGCCAACCCCGGTCAAAATCATCCTCCGGATTAACCAGGCAATGTTTTCCTCGGGGGTACAAGTAAACTAACCCTTCTCAAAAAACCCGAGGAGTGTACAAATGCATCAAATGATCAAGGGAGAAAGGAACTCCAGCTTGATCTGCCAGAAATTGTATCAATAAACAAGGTGCCAGATCTAAGGAGCGAATTAACCGATACAAACCGATACCGGCGGCAGAAGTCCTCAATTATCTAGGGAACAGGAAGGTTGAAACCTATCGCAAAAGGATAGGTATAAATCATGGAAAACCTTTTGAATGATGGTTCATCCTAGCATCGGTATCGACAGTAGCAATTGCAATTTCAGGAGTGAAATTACAGTTTGCGCGAACCATGGGGATAGTTTCGGTGGTGATGAACGATCAATTTCCTCAACAGCTTGGTGGTGATCAACAACGTTAAAATCCTCATGGTATTTGTCACGACCCGAGCTACGGGCCGCGACGGGTATCCGGGGCTAACCACCGAACACCACTCATATTACTGCTTACCTGCTCTCATTCGTACTACATGCTCATAATCATATAAAACTGTCATTTTCGGGAACATAATCGCCTTTATAAACATAAGCCCTTCGGCTATCAAAATAATATATACATGCACATACATACATATACATGAACACTATGGGACCATATCACCCCATCGCGTATCTACGAGCCTCTACAGAATATCAACATACAGACGGGACAGACCCGTCGTGCCCAAATCGTGGATATATACATATACATGTATCGTTAATAATCAATAAGCGCCTAAAACGGAGTGCTCACAAACCTTACCTACTTTCTCTGTAGGATCAAGACCGTCTTCGCCTACCGTGGGCATGAACACGGCGTCCAAAGAAAACGGACGTACACGAATATCAGACCGAGTATGTAAGGCAGGAATGAAATAAACATAATCGGGAAATCATAAGTCATGAGATGAAGATATAACCTGTGTACTCTCTTACATATAGATACGTCATACATAAGCATATCATATATATATTCTCGTAGCGTGTGCCTTATCATATCACATATACATCATCATAACAAACAAGAATCGTCACATCAATCATACATCATCATGTCATTAACCCGCATCGTGTAACCATCATATGTGCCTCCACTAAATGCGGTCATGTCCGCCTTTCTGAATATGAAGAAATTTCGACAGTACCGCCGTAGCGGTGACATGTCCGGCCAATTAGGCGCTGTGGAATCACATCATCATACATACCATACATTTCATATATTTGTCATCATACATCATACATCGTCATAGACTCATCACTATCATTCATTTCATAGACATATCGTCGTTTCATTATTATTTATCGTCTCATAAGCTTGTCATAATTTTACCATATTTAGCATCCTTAGTTACATATACACATACATATCATCAACACATGCATTCGAGCTTAAGGACAACTATATCTATGTCAGCGACATAAGGTCGTGAACCCCCGACATGCTACGCGGAATAAGCATAGCATCATATCTCACCTGAAGTGGATTTACAATTTAAGCGTGAGTACACATAGGAAAGAGCATCAATGGGTCATAGTCGTATCATTAACTTCGCAGGTTCGCCATGTCGTAATCCCTAGAATCCTTAGGCTTAAACTTATTATTATCATTATCGTGTTCATAGCTGTATTTCTTATCTTGTCTAACTATTCACGAATACGGGCTCTTCGCCTTTTGGAACGTAGGAGGGTTCTCAAGAAGGAAGGATCATCATACATAAGATTCATGCTCAGGAAAGGCGGTAAAGCCTCACATACCTTTGTCGCTTAGCTACTCTTCTAGTTTCGGCTGCTCTCCTCTAACGCCTCGTCTTTACCTTTAAGAGAATTCGTATCGTCGTTAGCTAGGCAATTATAAAATCGTGCCTCTTAATTAAAGAAAATTGGGCAACATTTCTTTTTGTTTATACTACTTTCTACCATATTCCATATCAACTTCCAACGCCCATAACAACCATCACAATATCCAAAACAATTCTTCATTTATAGATTCGCTTTTATAATTTAACCTCAAATTTTCCTTTCCGACTAAAGTTCATTA